>NC_092727.1:133054159-133336659 GCF_047496885.1 Scyliorhinus torazame
TAAATAATAATCCCTTTTGCTGATATTCCTACCAAAATGGATAACCTCACATTTGTCAACATTGTATTCCATTTGCCAGACCCTAGCCCATTCACTTAGCCTATCCAAATCCCTCTGCAGACTTCCAGTATCCTCTGCACTTTTTGCTTTACCACTCATCTTAGTGTCGTCTGCAAACTTGGACACATTGCCCTTGGTCCCCAACTCCAAATCATCTCTGTAAATTGTGAACAATTGTGGGCCCAACGCTGATCCCTGAGGGACACCACTAGCTACTGATTGTCAACCAGAGAAACACCCATTAATCCCGACTCTTTGCTTTCTATTAATTAACCAATCCTCTATCCATGCTACTACTTTCCCCTTAATGCCATGCATCTTTATCTTATGCAACAACCTTTTGTGTGGCACCTTGTCAAAAGCTTTCTGGAAATCCAGATATACCACATCCATTGACTCCCCATTATCTACTGCACTGGTAATGCCCTCAAAAAATTCCACTATATTAGTTAGGCACGACCTGGCCTTTATGAACCCATGCTGCGTCTGGCCAATGGGACAATTTCCATCCAGATGCCTCGCTCATTTCTTCCTTGATGATAGATTCCAGCATCTTCCCTATCACCAATGTTAAGCTAACTGGCCTACAATTACCCGCTTTCTGCCTACCTCCTTTTTTAAACAGTGGTGTCACGTTTGCTAATTTCCAATCCGCCGGGACCACCCCAGAGTCTAGTGAGTTTTGGTAAATTATCACTAGTGCATTTGCAATTTCCCTAGCCATCTCTTTTAGCACTCTGGGATGCATTCCATCAGGGCCAGGAGACTTGTCTACCTTTAGCCCCATTAGCTTGCCCATCACTACTTCCTTAGTGATAACAATCATATAACAATTCACTTATATATTAGTGAGACTCCTAGTTTCAGTTGGTGAATTACAACACTCAGTGATTTGGCCTCCTCAGCCTACTGCGGCAATGAGTTCCACAGATTCACTACCCTCTGGCTGAAGAAATTCTTCCTCATCTCTGTTTTAAAGGATCGTCCCTTCAGTCTGAGGCTGTGTTCTCGAGTTCTAGTTTTTCCTACTAGTGGAAGCATTGTCTCCACATTCACTCTATCCAGGACTCTCAGTATTCAGCAAGTTTCAATAAGAACCCCCTCATTCGCAGTTCCTCTGTCATTTCTTTGTTTCCTATTACTACTTCTGTAGCCTCATTTTCCAGTGGTCCAATGTCTATTCTTGCCTCTCTTTTGCCTTTTATTTTATTTTATTTTTTAAATTTCCAATTAAGGGGCAATTTAGCATGGCCGATCCACCTACCCTGCACATCTTTGGGTTGTGTGGTGAGACCCACACAGACACGGGGAAAATGTGCAAACTCCACACGGACAGTGACCCAGGGCTGGGATCGAACCTGGGTCCTCAGTGGCGTAGGGCAGCAGTGCTAACCACTGTGCTGCCCCTCTCTTACCTTTTATATATCAAAACAAGTCTTGCAATCTTCTTTTATATTACCAGCTAGCTTACACTCATATTTCATCTTCTCCCCCCTTATTGCTTTTTTAGTTGTCCTCTGCTCGCTTTTAAGGGCTTCCCAATCCTTTGGCTTCCCACTAATTCTCGCCACTTTGTATGCTTTTTCTTTTGCTTTTATGCTGTCCTTGGCTTCCCTCATCAGCCCTGGATACCTTGTCCTCCCCTCAGCATGTTTCCTTCTCCTTGGGATGAATTTGGAATAACCCCAAAACCCCTGCTTTGGCTGTTCCACTGACTTCCCTGCTAGCTCCCCTTCCAATCAACTCTGGCCAGCTCCTCATAATCAGATCCTACAGGGAGAGTATCCTGGAAAGAGGAAAGCAAAATGTTCACATTGAATATGGCATCAATGGACTATTTCAGAACAGATCTTCAGATCAATCAGGAGACTTTGGATGTGAACAGCAGCAGAATTCAGTCAGCAGCGCATCATCTAGTGACTCAATTCTCACCTGCTTCATGCTGGTGCCACAGTTGAACATCATCTCCAGCCCCATCATGTTTCTCAGTGTCACAGAATGTCTACAGTGCAGAAGGGGCTATTTGGCCTATCATGTCTACTCCAGCTCTCTGATTGAGTAACTTGCATTCTGCCACCCATCACCTTCTTCCCGTAGCCCTGCACGTTCTTCCTTTTTGGATAATAATCTATTTCCCTCCATTGAACCTGGCTCCATCACACTCACAGGAAGTACACCCCAGGCCTTGACCACTCACTGTGTGACAAAGTTTACCTTCCATTACTCCATGTCTCCATGACTTCTTATGCCAATTACATTAAAGCTGTGCCTCTCATTCTAGATCTTTTCCTGAGTGGGATCAGTTCCTCTCTATCTTCTCGGTCTCGACCCCTCATGATTTCGAATTCCTCTATTAAATCTACACGCAACCTTCTCCTGTCCAAGGAAACAGTCCCAGCCTCTCCAACCTATCTTCATAACTGATGTTCCCCATCCTGGAAGAATTCTCTTCCTAACTACAGGAATGGAGGAACAGAAGTGATGACTCAGACCCAGATACCTTGCACTGTCTTAATATGAATCCATTCGCACCCCATAACAAGTAAGTCATTTCAGTCTAATTCCTGGAAGTATATGGAAACGGTTCTGGATGTTAAATGATGCCTGTGAGCTGGGAGTCAGAGTGCAAGGATCCAGATGAGTGTCTGGCAACTGTTTTCTTCTAATTGTCTGGAAGATTTGAGTCTTGCTTTAACAATGAGGGTAGATCAGATGTAGGCACAAGTTTAGGATTGAAGGGTGATGAAATGGTTAGTGTCATTGAGAGTGCTGCAGAGTGGGGTGTCGGCTGGGTGCAGGGGTTCTGGCGTTAACTGGCATCCCTTCACCTTGCCATGTCAGGTGCCCTCCTGTGTCAGTCCATTGAGAAGCAGACTGGAATTTGAAGGTAATAAAGTTGCTGCTTGTCTTAAACTATCTCCACAGAACCGTGTTCCATTTCAATAACAGGCAATTGGTTCCTTTCAAGTGTTTTATCATTTCAAAATTGGTAAATGTGCAGACGGTTTCTTTCAGTGGTAGCCAGGATATGATGTGACTGTCTTCACGAAATGCAGCCTGCTTGTGTGCGAGTTCCTGTTTATTGTCAGTGTATTTATGTGCATTGATGGGGGAGGTGCTTTGTGTTGCAAACAGCAGCTTTACGGCCTCCCCAGTGATTTTAAAGCAGCCGGATTTCAATGCTGGCACCACAACTACATCCCATCTGCTTCCATACAACAAATGACATTGATGGTCCCAGTGACAGCAACACACGGGCCACACAGCTGCCGCACTCACAGCGTTCTGTACTAATCCACCACCACAACCCAGAGCAGCCCCTGGCTCCCAAACACCACAAATCTTGCTCAAGGCTCTGGACAAGATGACTTGTTTGTGGTCCAGTTAGCACATCACTAATCTTGGCGAAATAATTCTTGATGTGTCTTTTTTTCTGACTCCACTGGAATAAAGTCTGTCCTGAATCGAAGGGGAAGAAACCTGTTGTAAGATTGATGTGGGGCAAGGCTGCACGGACAGTCAGGTTCATTCCTGTCTCTCACCTTTCATCTGTAACAGTGACATTTAGCGGATAGAATCTGATAATCATTGTAGAATTCAATCTCTGGAGATGCCTCTTTTTGTATG
This sequence comes from Scyliorhinus torazame, assembly GCF_047496885.1. Lineage (NCBI taxonomy): Eukaryota > Metazoa > Chordata > Chondrichthyes > Carcharhiniformes > Scyliorhinidae > Scyliorhinus > Scyliorhinus torazame. Next base: position 133,057,847 of record NC_092727.1, read on the forward strand.
TCCCCCAGTTTAGCAAAACCAAAGATCTCACCTTGCTCTCCACCTCTGCCATTGTAACGCCTGGGCATTTCATCCCCTTGCTGCCCAGTGCACATTCTGCTCTCCACAAACTCTGTCCCATCCATTCACCTCATCATAGGACAAACCAAAGGTGATTCATCAAAACTCCAAACTATCCTCCATCTCCCTGACCCTCTGTCTCCACAATGTTATCCTACATGTCCATCAGGGGCAGACGGCACTGTTGGCACTGATGCCCTCTAACGTATTTTCAGACTGCACCTCTCCTAATCACCCAATCGCTGGCCTTTAGCTGCTAACGTGTTTCACAGCAGTATAGACAGCAGCCCTCCTAAAAAAGACAGAGTCCTTGTACTGAGTGATGTCCCTCGGTTCCATCAATCTTGAGAATAAACTGCAAACATAAAAGAAGCATTTGAGAATAAAGCAGAACTGAAACCTGAAACTTTGCAACAAGCCGATGAACTCAACATTGACTGTGAGCGAGGCAATGGCTCACACTCAACACACCTGTTCACCAGGGCAGCACGGTGGCGCAGTGGTTAGCACTGCAGTCTCATGGCGTTGAGGTCCCAGGCTTGATCCCGGCTCTGGGTCACTGTCCGTGTGGAGTTTGCACATTCTCCCCACAACCCAAAGATGTGCAGGGTAGGTGGATTGGCCGCGCTAAATTGCACCTTAATTGGAAAAAATGAATTGGGTACTCTAAATTTATTTTTAAAAACACTTCTGTTCATGTTTTAATGTGAGTGTTCTTTATCTCAGCAAAACACTCACTGAGTTTATTGGCACCTTTAACACAGAAACATATTACAGAGGTGAATATACGATAAATAAAACAGGCAAAGGAATACTTGAAGGAAGGAGGAACCATGACAGAAAGTTTGTGAAAAGTGTTTTTGAAAGGTTTTTAAAGATGGAGAGAGCGGTGGGACAGAGACAGACAACAGAGATGGAAATAAGTGGTCCTGCTGGGCGGGATTTACATTGCGACGTCTTGTGAGATCGCGTTAGATCTCGCGAGGCTTGGCGAGCTGGGTGGATCCCGGGACCGCAGTGTCCCGCCAGTTGCTGGCCACTTTGCGTTATTTTCCGGGACAGCGTGGTCAGTCGATCGCATCAGATATATTTACATTGGAGACGGTACAGCGAAGGGTCACCCGATTGGTCCCTGGGTTGAGAGGGTTGTCCTGTGATGAGGAAATTGGGTTTATAGTCTCAGATGAAGCTGACAGGATTCTGAAGGGTTTTCTAGGGTGGATGCTGAGAGATTGTTTCAATTGGTCGGGGAACCTAAAATCTCAGGATAAGGATCTGACCGTTTGGGACTGAGATGAGGAAAATTACTTCATTGAAGGGTTGTGAATCTTTGGAATTCTCCTGGGGCTCCGCTGTCACCTGGCAGCACCAGCCCTGGAGATCCGCTCTCGTCTCGACCAGGGTCTCCATGCTCGCAGGGGTGAAGTGTGGAGGGCAGAGTGCCAGGCGGAATGGCCGAGGGTGGGCGTGGGGATGAGGAGGACGGTGGGCGTGGGGATGGGGAGGACAGAGGGTGTGGGGATGGGGAGGATGGAGGGTGTGGGGATGAGGAGGACGGTGGGCGTGGGGATGGGGAGGACGGAGGGCGAGGGGATGGGGAGGACGGAGTGTGTGGGGATGAGGAGGACGGTGGGCGTGGGGATGGGGAGGACGGAGGGTGTGGGGGTGGGGAGGACGGTGGGTGTGGGGATGGGGAGGACGGAGGGTGTGGGGATGGGGAGGACGGAGTGTGTGGGGATGAGGAGGATGGTGGGCGTGGGGATGGGGAGGACGGAGGGTGTGGGGATGAGGAGGACGGTGGGCGTGGGGATGGGGAGGACGGAGGGTGTGGGGATGGGGAGGACGGTGGGCGTGGGGATGGGGAGGACGGAGGGTGTGGGGATGGGGAGGACGGTGGGCATGGGGATGGGGAGGACGGAGGGTGTGGGGGTGGGGAGGACGGAGGGTGTGGGGATGGGGAGGACGGTGGGCGTGGGGATGGGGAGGACGGAGGGTGTGGGGATGGGGAGGACGGTGGGCGTGGGGATGGGGAGGACGGAGGGTGTGGGGGTGGGGAGGACGGTGGGCGTGGGGATGGGGAGGACGGAGGGTGTGGGGGTGGGGAGGACGGAGGGTGTGGGGATGGGGAGGACGGTGGGCGTGGGGATGGGGAGGACGGAGGGTGTGGGGATGGGGAGGACGGTGGGCGTGGGGATGGGGAGGACGGTGGGCGTGGGGATGGGGAGGACGGACGGTGTGGGGGTGGGGAGGACGGAGGGTGTGGGGATGGGGAGGACGGTGGGCGTGGGGATGGGGAGGACGGACGGTGTGGGGGTGGGGAGGACGGTGGGCGTGGGGATGGGGAGGACGGAGGGTGTGGGGGTGGTGTGAGGGTGGTAAAGGGATCGGGTGGGGGGCTGGGAAACGCAGCAGGGTCTCACTTGGTTGCGCGATGCCGACCTCTGCCGCGGTGAATTCACTCTCCCCGGGCCCACTGACCAGGTCCAATGTCCGCCCCTCTGAGGCGGTGGAGTCCGCAGGTCCAACAACCCCCCTCCGGTCGTCTCTCTCTCTCTGCAGTTTTACGGCACCTTCTCGTAGCGGGGGGGGGTTGCAGAACTTTCTCAGTGAGAGGCAGTTGGACGTGGGCAAGGCACCCAGTCATCGTGGGCAGTGTGGGTGCTGACATGGGGTGGAGTGCGTACACACTTCCAGCGGGTGGGTTTCAGTTGTCCTCCGGGTGGGGAGGGGGTGGGGTTTATGGGTGATTGGGAGAGGGGTTGGTGCCAGGGGCACATTGCTGCCCACTCCCCCTGGCTGCCCTGAGGAGGTCGTGCAGCTTTTTCCTGCACTGCTGCCTGGTCCTGGTGGTGGAGTCCATGGTCACCAGTGCCCAGGCCCGGTGTACGGTGTGGGTGGCAGCCCTCATCACAGCCTCGGGAACAGGGTGGCCCACCTCTCCTCCACATTACCCAGTGGGTTTCCCAGCTCAGCGTCTGCAAACCGGGGTGCCGCCTTGTTGCTGGGATAGTGTTGCTGGGATGGTGTGTGGGGGGAGCGGGGTGCTGATATGTGACTGCAGCTTGTCAGCCTCTCGAGTGGTAATCTCAACCCCGCAAATTAGATACCTTTTTTCATTGGAATCAGTGGAGGTTCATATGGAGCCCAGTAATGGATTGTAAATTGCTCTGTGGTTGACGCCAATTTTGTTGTTATAGAACACCACTGATTCAGTCCTGGCATCAACACTTAGTTTGTGAAATGGAGAATCCCGCCCATTGTGTTTAGTTTTAGTTGATGATGTAGTTAATGGGCCATCCAGCGGCTGAATCAGTTGGGTGTTGACTTGCAGTTCTGTTCAAGATTTGACTGTGCATTGACCAGTAGTTTCTTTCACAGCTGTGATTTTGCCTGTGAGCAGAATGATAGATTCTAAAACGGCTGGTGGGTTAAACAGTGATCTCCAGAAAAAAATCTGAAAGATGTTTCCTGAAGGATCTCTCTCTTAAAGTGGTTTATCCAAGATATCTCTTTACAATACGTATTCTTGGGTTGGTTAACTGTATTTAAAAGTGGATTTTGACTTGAGATGGATTTTGCTTGAGTGGAGATAAAGATAGGAGCAAGGATTTATTGTTTCATTGTCATTGTTAAGCATTGTTTAACTGGTAATTATAAGCTATTTTCTTTATGATGGTAAAGTTAGTTTTAAGACTGTGTTAATAATAAAGTTTGTTTAAATATACCATATCCCTATTTATGCATCGAGTCACTCCTGGAGCAAAGTATCACGATTGGAGGTCTTACAAATTAAATAATCTATCTGGTGTGCTGGCAATTTTTGGGGTCTGCTCCGGGATTATAATAAAATTGGGCGCGCGTCCAGCATCGTAATAAAATAGCGGTTCTTTACCGGGATGTAAAAGTATAAATCCTTTTTTGGTTTGGGATTAATGAACCGAAGACAGTGAGTATGTGTGGAACTGATGCTTTCTTTCAGGTGTTACAGTTTTAATAGGGAGTGACTGGTACAATGCTTCACTCTGTTGCAAAGGTTTCCTGGGCATGGAAGAGGTCACTTGGATTGGTTTACAAAGGGTGGTTAAAATAAAGCTTTTGGGTTTGCCGGAAAAGCTGCAGTTGTCTTTACCTGAAGGGGTGAGAAAGGTGGAGAAATGACAAGCAATTGTGGGTTCAGCAGCGTGGGTTCAATTCCCCGTACCGACTGAGGTTACCCATGTTTGTTAAATTTGCCTGAATCAGTCTGAATCATTAGAATTACAAATGAAAGAATAAGAAATACAGGAAAAATATAAATAAAAATAAATAGACGGAAGACATTGCAAATGAAAGAAAAGGAGAGAGTGGCTGGGGCAGGGGAAAAAGAAAAGGAGATAGTCGCAAAGAAAGAAGCAACAAAAAAAGAGAGGGTGTTTCAAAAGGAAATGAGGAAATATGAGGTGGAAATGGAAAGATTAGCAAGGGAAGAAAGAGAAAAGGAAAAAGAGAGAGAAACAAAGGAATAAGAGAGAATTTAAACTTTGGAAACAAGAACTGCAAAGACAACATCAATGGAAAATATGGGAGTTAAAGGCTGAAGCTGAGGAAAGGTTAGAGGAAGGAGAAACTCCTCCTGGTCAAAACCTGAGTGGGGATATTTGAAATATATTCAACCATTCCCAAGATTTGATGAGAAAGATGTGGAAGTTTTTAAAATTAATTTAAGAAAGTGGCTAAACAATTGAATTGGCCAAAGACCACATGAGTATTCTTAGTTCAAAGTTAGTAGGTAGAGCTAGTGAAATGTTTGCATCACTATCAGAGAAGGTATCTAGGGATTATGATGAGGTGAAAGAAGCCATATTAAGTGCATATGAACCAGTGCTAGAAGCCTACAGACAGAAGGTCAGAAAACTGAGGAAAGAACCAGGTCCGACAGCTGTAGAATTTGAAAGAATCAAACAAAATAATTTTTGTAGGTGGATAAGAGCAATAAAAATAGACCAAACGTATGACGCTTTTAGGGAAACGGTTATTTTGGAAGAATTTAAAGATTCACTTCCCACAGTACTGAGAGCACATGTGCAAATAGAAGAGCAAAGAGTTAAAACTGCTAGACAGCAGAAATGGAAGATGATTTTGACTTAGTTCACAAAGCTTTTTTGATATCAATTTCAATCTGTGAAGGATAGAAACTGGGGAAATGAGAAATCCACAGGAAGTCAATGCACAGGAAGTGTCAAAGGAAGAATCTGAAAATCTTCATCCCAGAGTACTTCAGAAAGTGGCCCTCGAAATTGTAGATCCATTGGTGGTTATTTTCCAACATTCTTTGGACTCTGAAATGGTTCCTACAGACTGGAGGGTAGAGAATGTAACCCCGCTATTCAAAAAGGGAGGTAGAGAGAAAACAGGAAACTATAGACCAGTGAGCCTAACGTCGGCAGTAGGTAAGTTGCTGGAGTCCATTATCAAGAATTTCATAGCACAGCATTTGAAAAGCAGTGGAGTAATCTGACAAAGTCGGCACGGATTTACAAAAGGAAAATCATGCTTGACAAATCTACTAGAATTCTTTGAAGGTGTAACTAGTAGAGTTGACCAGGGAGAACTGGTGGATGTGGTTCATTTAGACTATCAGAAGGTTTTCGACAAGGCCTCACATGGCAGATTACAATGTAAAGTAAAAGCGCATGGGATTGTGGGTAATGTCTTGAGATTGATAAAAAGCTGGTTAGCAGACAGAAAACAAAAAGTTGGAATAAATAGGACTTTTTCCGATTGGCAGGCAGTGACTGGTGGGGTAACGAAGGGGGCCGGTTCAGCTCAGTTGGCTGGACAGCTGGTTTGTGATACACAGCAAGGCCAGCAGCGTGGGTTCAATTCCCCGTACCGACTGAGGTTACCCATGAAGATCCAGCCTTCTCAACCTTGCTCCTCGCCTGAGGTGTGGTGATCCTCAGGTTGAATCATCACTAGTCAGCTCCCCCCTCAAAGGGGAAAGCAGCCGATGGTCATCTAGGAATATGGTGAAAAAAAAGCCGCAGTTTTGTTAGTGGGGAGAAAACTGTTCCCAATGGTAGGTGAACCATTAAAACCAAGATTCAGTGGGCCTCATCAAATTGAACGGAATTTGAGTGAGGTGAATGAATTATTTGATAAGAACACCAGACAGAAAGAAAACTCACTGTGTCATTTTAATATGTTCAAACGGTATTTTGATAGAGAAGGAAAGACGGAGGATGTGTTAGTTGCTGTGCAGACCCGCTGGGTCAAATAGCCTCCTTCTCACTGTATGGATTCTATAATAACTCAGGGAGAAGAGATAAATCATGACTCAGAATGAGAATCCCTACAGTGCAGAAGGAGGCCATTCGGCCCTTTGAGTCAGCACCGACCCTCCAAAGGAGCACCCTACCTAATCCCATCTCCCCGGAACCCTATATAACTTTTTGGACACTAAAGAGCAATTTAGCATGGCCAATGCACCTATCCTGCACATCTTTGGACTGTGGGAGAAAACTGGAGCACCCAGAGGAAACCCACGCAGACACGGGGAGAAAGTGAAAACTCCACACAGCCACCTGGAATTGAATTGGTGCTAATACATGATTCTGAATTTGATACTCTTCTAGTTAGATTGGATAATGGGGAATTGATAAGAAATTGGGATAAACTACTGATTTACCTTCCGGTGGAAAATCAAGGTGGAAACTCAAAGTGACCTGAATAAATTATTACAGTCACATAGAGATATATGTGGGAACAAATTAGGAAGTACAAAAGTAATTATACATGATGATGATGCAGGAAGTGATACTCCAATTCAGCAACATCCATACGGGCTCAATCCACTAATGTTGGCACAGGTACAAAAGGAGATTGAAGCATGCTTAAGAATGATATCATCGAAGTGAGTTGCAGTGATTGGAGCTCACCTATTGTGATGGTACTAAAACTGGATGGAACACAACAATTGTGTGTGGACTATAGAAAAGTCAACGCAGTTGCAAAGTCAGATTTGTATTCTATTCTTCATTTGGAAGATTTGTTGAAAAGGTGGGATAAGCACATTTTATTGCCAAACATGACTTACTTAAAGGATACTGGCAAGTATTTTTATCAGACAGGGAAAAGAGGGTTTCAGCTTTTGTGATGCCAAAATGTCTGTAAAGTTGTGCCGTTTGGAATGAAGAACGTGCCAGCAACATTCCAAAGATTAACCGTCAAGGACATTTCTGGACTAAACAATTGTACCGCGTACATTGACAATTTGGTTGTGTTCAGTCAAACATGGAATGAGGATTTGGAATAGTTAAAGGAATTATTCAATTAACCACAGGAGGCTGGATTGGTGGTAAATTTGGCTAAAGGTAAATTTGCGAAAGCTCAAGTCACATTCTGAGGCCATACAATTGGACATGTTCAGATGGCCCCACGGAATGTGGGGAGTTCCCAAAACCGTCAATCAGGAGAGAGGTTCTGGGATTTTTGAGCATGAATAGTTCCATTCGGAACTTTTCAACAAATTTTAGCAGTATGGTTGCTCCACTGATTGAGCTTCTGAAAAGCACAGGAAATTTAATTAGATCTCAGAATGTTAGGAGACATTTGACAATCTGAAAACTGAGTTAACCACTGCACCAGTGCTGGCAGCACCTAATTATGCCAATCAATTTAAGGTGGCAATTGATGTGAGTGATGTGGGCGTTGGTGCTGTACTGTTATAGGATGATGATGAAAGAATAGAAAGGCCTGTTGGTTATTTTTTCCAGAAACTAAATACTCAACAAAATGAATATCCGACCATCAAGGAGATATTGAGTTTGATATTGATGTTGCAACATTTTATCCTTTATATTGGTAACAATTCATCGTAGACAATTGTATATACAGACCATAACCATTGAGGTTTTTGGACAAGTTTAAAGTTTGAAATGCAAAACTTTTTAGATGGAGTTTACTGTTACAATCATTTAACTTAAAAATAATACATGTAGCAGGAAGAGAAACGTGATTGCAGATACTTTATTATGACTTTGAAATGTGAGAAGACTGGAACTTTCAAATGTGGAAAATAAAGAATGAAATGGATGCTTAATTGTAATAGGATAGGTGTCTTATAGAGTATTAATGTTGTTAGTAATGAATAATGTTCAGAGTTGAAAGGCTTCGGTAAATGAAGCCATCTTTTCATATTGCGGGTTCATTTCTTTTTAAGGGTGAGGTGTGACAAATGTAGGAATTTCGGATACATTGTATTATATATATTTGGTGCAGTAAGAGTTAAAAGCCTGGATTAGTGTGTGACTGCTGTAAAGATGGTTTATAAAATATCCTGGTTTACAAGACCAACAGACACTTTGGCTACAGAGGGCAATTAAAGCATTGTAAAATGAAATCATCTTTCATTCCAACCCTGAATATTATTTACCTAAAGTAGGACTAATGGAATTTTGTTTAATTAGAGACATTTGGATTCTCTGCTGTCGGGATTCTCCATTGCGCCATTAGTGCACCCACGCCAGGGATTTCCCAACGGCGTGGTGCTGTCCACAATGGGAAACTCCATTGGCCGGCTGGAGAGATGGAGAATCCTGCTGCAGGCGGGGAGGGGTGGCGGGGGGGGGGGGGGGGGGGGGGGGGGGGGGGCACCAGAAAACTGGTGTGGCGGGACGGAGAATCCCACGCATTTTGTTTAGCTTTAGTAAGATGATATAGTTAATGGGAGGAACCAGAATCGGAAGCAATCAGGCGTCGAGTTTCAGTTCAGTTAAGAATTTGACTGTGGATAAACCCACAGCTTCTCGCAAAGCTGGTTAGTTAAAAATATTTTTCCTGTGAACAGAACAGCAGTTTCTGAACAGGCTGGCAGGTTAGACGGTGGTGTGACACAGACAGGAGTCTGCAAGGTATTACCAGTAGGATTTCTCTATCAAAGTGGTTTATCCAAGACTTCTCTTTACAACAAATATTCTTGGCTTGGCTAACTGTATTCAAAAGTGGATTTTGACCTGAGATGGGTTTTGCTTGAGTTGAGATAAAAGATAGCAGTTAGGATTTAGTGTTTTATTGTCATTGTTAAGCATTGTTTAATTGGTAATTATAAGTTATTTTTTTAAAGATGTCAAAGTTAGTTTTAAGACTGTGTTAGTAATAAAGTTTGTTTTAATATACCATATGCCTATTTGTGAGTGGAATCATTTCTGCAGCGAAGTATCCTTTCCTCAGGATAAAATATTGAGGTTTCTGTCTGGCATCCGAGAAACTGGTAGGGTCTGGTCCAGGATCGTAATAGAACTTATTGATCATACTCCCCACATTCATGCCTAGATCATTACCATACATTACAAACAGCAGCTCAGTGTTGAATCCAGAAGGATGTAAAGTGCCTATTCGTGAAACATGACAGGATGAGGTTGAGGGCAGAAAGGTCAGAGTGGAAGCAAGGTGGAGAATAAATTGAGGAGAAGCTTGCAGATTGAAAGGAAGTGTTCCGCAAAGTGATGTTACGACATCCTGGGCTAGTGTGCAGACAATTCCAGCCCCATGCCCTGGTGTCCCAACACAAGTGGATCAACCAATAACTTCTATGAAATTCCTGAAATCTTTGGCCATTTGCTGTCCAATAATTTACAAGTCATCAGGTTTTTAAGTTGAATCACAATTAATGTTTATTTATAACAGACACAAAGGTGAAATATGTTGTAGTTAGAATGGAAAAACAGCAAGCTAATCCAATACCCCCCCCCCCTTTATCACCCCATCCTCTACACACGCACACACACACACACACACACACGCACACACAGAGGGGGGTGTAAAGGTGTGAAAATAATAAGGATTAAGGTAAAAAAATAAAGATGAGTGCCCTTGCTTCGGTTGAGGATTTCTTCAGTGCACCTTCCTCCCAGTATGAGAGCGATTTAAATCTCTAATGTTACAGCCCAAACTGGCTGAATCTTTTCATGCAGAGGCCTAGATTCAAATCAGGGGCTGTTTAGCACAGGGCTAAATCGCTGGCTTTTAAAGTAGAGCAGGCCAGCAGCACGGTTCAATTCCCGTACCAGCCTCCCCCAACAGGCGCCGGAATGTGGCGACTAGGGGCTTTTCACAGTCACTTCATTTGAAGCCGACTCGCGACAATAAGCGATTTTCATTTCATTTTTCATACTTAAAGTAAAAATGGAGCCTCATGGCCCCGAAGAACATTCCAGAGAAGTCAGAACCAATCACTACCGGGTATCGGCAAAGCCCAGCATTTGGAGCCAGTACATTGGCTGCCAGCCAAGTCCATAACTCTGAGTCATCGCCGATGTCAGTCAAATCATTCTGGAATCATTTTGAAACAAAAGCACCATAACCCTCTAGAATCTGCTGGTTTGAATTACAGGCAGCTTCATGCAGACCGCTTGCCTTATGTTGACAGGTCAATATTCAGTTTGAACCAATGCAGGCTTCTGCTCAAATTGACGACAAAGTCTGCATTAAAGGCACAGCCCATTTGTAATTGCAAAGATAAAAGCAGAGAAAGGGAAAACAGGGAACAAACAGGGTTTAAACAGGGTTTAAACTCCTTACATACCCCACCCCTGAAAAGAACAAAACCCCAGGACATGGACATTTCATTATGAGATATGCAAGACATAAAATGCAAGCACACATCCATCTAAATCAGTCCTATTATACAAGTCCCCTGCCCAGTTTCTACATTTATAATGAGACAGTCTTTAACTGCATGACGAAGCATCCACCATTGCTTTATCTTTTCTGGGAATATGTACAATTTTAACATTAAACAGCTGTAATGACAAATTTAAACGGCATAATCTTGCATTCCCGGTTTTTAAATTGGCTGCAACGCACATGGATTATGGTCTGGAAAAGTCCGGGGCGGCCTGCAGCAGTTCATCCTTCAACATGGCCGGCGATCTCCCAAACTCTCCTTGGTGTTCCGTGGACCACAGCGGTTTTGCCTGTTTCTGCAACATGTCCATGCATTGTCACTGAGCCAGTCTCTGTGGTTTTAGTTGAGATGGATGTAGTTTTACTGGTTCAAAGTTTCTGATGTCCACATCATGACTAGTTAATCTACTGCGCTGAGGACCCGGATTCGATCCCGGCTCTGGGTCACTGTCCGTGTGGAGTTTGCACCTTCTCCCCGTGTCTGCGTGAGTTTAACCCCCACAACCCAAAGATGTGCTGGTTCGGTGGATTGGCCACGCTAAATTGCCCCTTAATTGGAAAAAAAATTAATTGGGTACTCTAAAGTTTTTTTTAAAATGATTAGTTAATAGCGGACCTCCCGGTGTTCCTTACAACTCCAGATATACTCTTTTAGTACCTTTGTTTTATTTGTCTCTTTCCGTCTCTCGTGTAATTCAATCAGTCTTTCCTGATTGGCCATTGAATGTTTAACCAAACTTCGAGGACCTCTTACAGTTAATCTACAAGAAGGGTTGTCAATGTTGAGGGAAATATTTGGTTTGTTTTTACCCAGAGTCTGTTTTCAACCCCTCCAGCTGTACATTCTCTCTTGGCCTTCACAAAGTCACCTTCAGCATCATGTGCAGCTGAGGGTTCAGCCCTGTCAGAGCTAGCTGGTTTTGTACACACCATTCCTTGTGTCAACTTCCAGTTCCTCATCGGAGTTTTCATAATCACCACCTTAATCTCCAAGTATTAATACAGACTGATATTATTTCAATTTTGCTTCTCGACTTTCAGAATCAGATGATGGCACATTATTGGCTCGATTAACGTTTTGTTTTTTGCTAACATCTGTGGTTGCAGAACCACTAGAGGATTTCTCCATCCACCCTCCCCTTGATTTTCAAAGTAATTGATTACTGATTACTTCACCTCCCTTGCCAATTGCTGCTTTTACCTTGAAGAGGCACTGTAGCCCTTCAAAAGCCATGATGCGGAGATGCCGGCATTGGACTGGGGTGAGCACAGTACAAAGTCTTACAACACCAGGTTAAAGTCCAACAGGTTTGTTTCGATGTCACTAGCTTTCGGAGCGCTGCTCCTCAGGAAGGAGCAGGACTTTAACCTGGTGTTGTAAGACTTCGTACTGTGCCCTTCAAAAGGATGTGGGTTGACCAACCGCTTGTTTGGTATCACTTCAGAGTCACTATTGTCCTCACCCTGAATAACTGATGCCACGCTGTCATGTAGACTTTCTTTCAAAGCAAGCCTGTTCTGGGAAACTCTTAACAAATTATGTTTGGAAAATTCCAATTCACTTTCATCTTCCAGTTTGCTATCTTCTTTAATAACTTTGGAAGAATAACTTGCCATTTGTCCAAGATCAATTAGTGATGGGTTTATTTGGTAACAACTGCTTATCATGACTTCATAATCACAACTGAAATCAAAGGCAAAATCCTCATCTGACTCTTCACTCCTGCCGCCACTCTTAAATTCGATCCCCTCTTTCTTATGGTCACCCTCGGTCTGAGAATTTCCGGAATCGTTCTCTCCCGTTGTCATTCGATATGTGATCAACATCTGTCAACATTTCTTTCAGTCACTTCCTGCCATTGTGTTTTCATAGCCCCCACATGCCCTGCCATTGGTATCTCATCTGCTATCCGCAGTACTTCCTCTGAACCCTCGTAATTATGGGTAAAGATATAACCTTCAGTCCGGCCAAATCATTCCCCAAAGGTAAGTCTACTTCTTCCACTGGAAATTCCTTAACCACTCCCACAACTACTGGACCTGGAACTAAATCACTCTCCAATTGCACTTTGTACAATGGAACTGGAATACAACTTCCACCTATCCCCTCCACTACTACCTCAGCTTTCACTGAGCTCTCTGGAGGGAAAACCAAATCCTTCTCCAATACAAGAGTTTGAGTTGCCCCTGTGTCCCTTAAAATTGTTATGGGTTGTGTAAAATGGGGTGACCTTCCCATAGACACAAAACCGGCATATCTCCCACCTACCTCATTCCTCACACCTGCTCCCACATCAGTGTTTACCTCAGGTTTCCTTAGTCCAGTTAATGCTATCGTCTGTCCTGTTGTATTCACCACTTTTGTTCCCTTTTCAGAATCCTTCCCATGAACCTGTGATTACAGAGTGGATTCTGAGAGAATGTTTCCCCTTGTGGGAGAATCTAGCACTTGGGGGACACAAGGCATTTGAGATAGAGGTGAGGAGAATTGTTTTTTTCTGAGAGGGTCATTAGTCTGTGGAAATCTCTTCCGCAGAGAGCAGCGGAGGCTGGGTCAGTGAATATTCTGAAGACTGAGTAAGATTCTTCACAGTCAAAGCGTCTAAAACAGCAAAGTAGAGGTCACAATCAGATTAACCATGACTGTATCAAATTGCAGATTAGGATTCAGGGATCGAATAGCCTCTTCCTGCTTCTAATTCTCAGTTTGTAAGGAAGTTCCATTTTCACTTGCATGAGGTCCAGTTGCTACACTGGGGGAGATTGGCCTGAATGATCCTCCATTGTTCTCAGACCACTTGTGCGTGGAGTCCGAGGAGATAGGAGAGGTGCTAAATGAATATTTTTTGTCAGTATTCACACAGGAAAAGGACAATGTTGTTGAGGAGAATACTGAGATACAGGCTTCTAGACTAGAAGGGCTTGAGGTTCATAAGGAGGAGGTGTTAGCAATTCTGGAAAGTGTGAAAATAGATAAGTCCCCTGGGCTGGATGGGATTTAGTTTAGGATTCTCTGGGAAGCTAGGGAGGAGATTGCTGAGCCTTTGGCTTTGATCTTTAAGTCATCTTTGTCTACAGGAATAGTGCCAGAAGACTGGAGGATAGCAAATGTTGTCCCCTTGTTCAAGAAGGGGAGTAGAGACAACCCCGGTAACTATAGACCAGTGAGCCTTACATCTGTTGTGGGCAAAGTCTTGGAAAAGTTTATAAGAGATAGGATATATAATCATCTGGAAAGGAATAATTTGATTAGAGATAGTCAACACGGTTTTGTGAAGGGTAGGTCATGCCTCACAAACCTTATTGAGTTCTTTGAGAAGATGGCCAAGCAGGTGGATGAGGGTAAAGCAGTTGATGTGGTGTATATGGATTTCAGTAAAGCGTTTGATAAGGTTCCCCATGGTAGGCTATTGCAGACAATACAGAGGCATGGGATTCAGGGTGATTTAGCAGTTTGGATCAGAAATTAGCTAGCTGGAAGAAGACAAAGGGTGGTGGTTGATGGGAAATGTTCAGACTGGAGTCCAGTTACTAGTGGTGTACCACAAGGATCTGTTTTGGGGCCACTGCTGTTTGTCATTTTTATAAATGACCTGAAGGAGGGCGTAGAAGGATGGGTGAGTAAATTTGCAGATGACACTAAAGTCGGTGGAGTTGTGGACCGTGCGGAAGGATGTTACAAGTTACAGAGGGACATAGATAAGCTGCAGCGCTGGGCTGAGAGGTGGCAAATGCAGCTTAATGCAGAAAAGTGTGAGGTGATTCATTTTGGAAGAAATATCAGGAAGTTAGAGTACTGGGCTAATGGTAAGATTGTTCGCAGTGTGGGTGAGCAGAGAGATCTCGGTGTCCATGTACATAGATCCCAGAAAGTTGCCACCCAGGTTGAGAGGGCTGTTAAGAAGGCGTACGATGTGTTAGCTTTTATTGGTAGAGGGATTGAGTTTCGGAGCCATGAGGTCATGTTGCAGCTGTACAAAACTCTGGTGCGGCCGCATTTGGACTATTGCGTGCAATTCTGGTCGCCGCATTATAGGAAGGATGTGGAAGCATTGGAAAGGGTGCAGAGGAGATTTACCAGAATGTTGCCTGGTATGGAGGGAAGATCTTATGAGGAAAGGCTGAGGGACTTGAGGCTGTTTTCCTTGGAGAGAAGAAGGTTAAGAGGGACTTAAATGAGGCATACAAGATGATCAGAGGATTAGATAGGGTGGACAGTGAGAGCCTTTTTCCTCGGATGGTGATGGCTAGCACGAGGGGACATAGCTTTAAATTGAGGGGAGATAGATATAGGACAGATGTCAGAGGTAGGTTCTTTACTCAGAGAGTAGTAAGGGCGTGGAATGCCCTGCCTGCAACAGTAGTGGATTCGCCAACATTAAGGGCATTCAAATGGTCATTGGATAGACATATGGACGATAAGGGAATAGTGTAGATGGGCTTTAGAGTGGTTTCACAGCTGGCGCAACATCGAGGGCCGAAGGGCCTGTCCTGTGCTGTAATGTTCTATGTTCTATTCTATGTTCTATGCCGACAGATCCAGCCAGGGCAATCGGCCTTGATTCTGATGGCTGGGGTTCCCCAACGATACAATAACTGAGTTGCCCCAGCTGCCAATCCTCAGCAGGCACTGCTTCGAGATCTTCAACAACCTGAGACTGAGACTGAGACCTTGCTCCGTGTGGTGAACCAGCTTTACTTAAAATCACACAAGACAAAATTGTGATTTGCCTTTTTAAGCAGCCTGTGTGTTAGGCCACGTTCAATCTGTTGTTCACACTGCATCTGCCTCACTGAATCTGAGAGGTGTGAGCACCAACCATCCCCCATCAAAAATAAACCCATAATAAAATACAGAGGCCTGCGGGAAATGTAGTAAAGTGTTGGATAGGCCCCAACAGTTACACAGATGTAGCAGTATCCCTCCTCCCTGGTACCCAGGCACCCACAGAGTGCTGTAAGCCAGTAGAATCAATCACTATAATGAATATGCAGCCTGCCATCCATGTACAGTCACCACGGGGGTTAGAGAGGTGTGAAAAGCTGCCAACTGCAGTGCCTTCTGGGAACTGGTCCTCAGGTTTCTGGGTTGATTCTGTCTATAAGTAATGATCAGGAATCCAGCCAGTCATTGTCCTCCCACACACAGCACAACACAACTACCTCAATCATTCACTTCTCCAAAGCAAAGTGCACCAATTAAAGTTTCACTGCCAGGGAGGGAGATGGTGATGGAGTGATGATATATTTCTAAGTCAGGATAGTGTGTGGCTTGGAGGGAAACTTGCAGGCGGTAGTGTTCCCTGTGTCTGCTTGATGAATAAAGATTCACCCTGTTCCTAACAGATTTTCAAGTCATTAGAAGTAGTGACACAGGTTAACAAGGCCATAAAAATTCAAACCAATTTCTGCAGGTATAGAATTGAAAAGCTGAGAAGTTCTGTAAACCTTTTAAACACATGAAATACTTTAAACTGTTGCGCCTTTTACTATAAAAAGGTTTTCGGGTTCTGGAGAAAGTGCAGAAGATATACAAGAACTGAGAGATCCTATAAGGAAAGACTGACTAAGATGTGAATCTTTTCTCTAGAAAGTGATGACTGAGAGCTGATTTGATAAAGATCTTTAAAATTATGAAAGGGTTCAATCGGGTAGATATAAACATAGAGATGTTTCCACTTGTGGGGAGTTCAAAATTAAGGACTTTAATATAGAACTCAGGAGAAACGTCTTCATTCAGAGAATGGTGAGAATGTGGAAGTGGTTACCACACGGAGATAAAACTAAGGGGGAGGCTGGATAAACAGAAACAAGAGAGAGGGAGTTGCTGATGTGATGATAGGGTTGTGGTGATATGCCTGTAGATAATATTACATGTACTCAGCAGTGTGACCTCCCACCAGCAAGTGGCATCAGACATCAGTCAGCTCCCAGTAGAAGGTTGTAAGGCGTACATGAGGACAGTCGCACACAAGGGTAGTTCCAGGAGAATCTAATATAACTGTGATAACTTGGTCTGTATCTGATCCTTACCTTACCAAGTGTACATTAATAAATGATTGTTCTGCTAAGTCACCAGCATTTCTACAGATTCATTGCAAGACAAGATCAGGGAACACAACAAGGATGAGATGGAAAAAAGTGGGAGGAGACTCAGGTGGAGGTAAACACCACCGCTGGGCAGTTAGACCTAATTTTTGCTGCCAATTGGTCAAATACTTATTGGAAGAGGCAGGTTTTAAGGAGAGTCTTAAAGGAGCAAAGTGAGATACAGAAAGGGAAATGTTTAGGGAGCGAATTCCAGAGACTTGGCAGCTGAAGACATGGCAACCAGTGAAGGAGAGATTAAAACTGAAGGAACACAAAGGTTTTGGTGGGTTTGAAAAGACTACAAGATAGGGAGGGGCAAGGTCAGGAAGAGATTTGAACACTAGGATCCAAATTTGAAGATCCAGCCTTTGCACCATCAGAATCCAATGTAGCCAACATCTGAATTGTGGGAGAATTGAAATTGGTGCAAGTCAGTGAGGGGCAGCTGAATAGCTGTTTGTACAATCCCCTTTCACATTAACAGCTGATGTGCTGTGTGTTTGTGTTACTCCCTCTCGGGCTGCAATCACAAACAACGCTCCTGTAGAATCCGCTAAAGCAGCACACATGAACCGGCCAGGTCGAAAACAAAGATTCTATTTATTCACAGATTGCACTCTCCACTCCCCGAAGGACTTGCTCCCTGACCTGCTCCCCGGCCGGAGTTTTAGCTCTCATTTACGGGGGAAACCACACCCCCTCGTTACTGGGGGAACTCATATTCAGGAGATGTCTCCTGGAATCTAATTGTCCTTATCTTGTGACCTCAATGAAGGTTATGAATCCCCAAACTCTACAGACTCTTTGGTGATGTACTGTCACTCAATCACATGATGCCACATAGCTACAGTGCTCCGATATCACTGCTGCTGTAGAATGAAATAAATGTTGATTACACCATTCTTTATCGAGGACAGGCATTCAGCTCACTCAGATTATCTTGCGGTTATCGGACATTTATCAAATAAAGGGAGTTTTTCTGGGTGTTGGGGTGTCAATGGGGAGTTTATTGGGTATACGTAGTTTCAACTGGATCTATGGATAATTATCCAGCAAATGGATGTCCATCGGGTATATGGAGTATCTATTTGGTATCTGGAATATTTATTGGTTATATTGGGTATGTATCTGATATCTGGAGTGTTTATTTCATATTTGGAGTGTTTACTGGAAATATAGGTGCCTGTATCTGGAATATACTGGACTTGATATAATTGCAATTTAACATGGACATACTGACTACCAACTAAACAAAATGATAACCGCATATCACTATCGGCCATATTGTCGTGACAAACAGCTGGTGTAAAGTAATTCATTAATAAATATCAACAGCTGCAACATTTCAAAAGTAAAGGAATTTTTCACATTCACATTCCTGAACAAGGAACAGTTATTGTTTCTGAAACCAAACACCATCGAGAATCAGGTAGCATTTTTAGACCTGTGATTCCTTCCTTAACATTCAATGGTTTAAGCAATTCTGATTGTTGAAATATCTGAATTAGTATGCTGTCAATGCACACTGGAGTGGTACAGGGGACAGCCTTGGCAGTGCACAGACAAGGCTGATGTGCCAACTCACAGCCATGGTTGAATCTTACAGTTCCTGGCAAGACATGAGCTGAATGTAAAGAGTGTGATTTCTCGGGATAGTCTTAGTTACAGTGTTGTGTGTGACACTAGGGAGAGCTGCAGCTCTAACAGATGTCAGTGCTCCACGACACCAATGTCAGTGCTGCATCCATTGGAAATTCTGGGATAATATCAACCTGAAGGTGACTAAAAACTCCAGGGAGTTCCGATGTCAGTTCCCAACAATGGACTGAAGAAGAAATCTTTATTGATGGATTATTCTGCCTGATGATCCGGCTCTCTGTATCTGACCATTTAGTTAACACGTTCCTTCATCAAAGGACTCCAAGGATATTCATCACATCAGCGTTTGTACGTCCAGCAGCCAATGAAGGAGCTTTACTCTGTATCTAACCCCGTGCTGTACCTGTCCTGGGAGTGTTTGATGGAGACAGTGTCGGGGAGCTTTACTCTGTATCTAACCCCGTGCTGTCCCTGTCCTGGGAGTGTTTGATGGAGACAGTGTAGAGAGAGCTTCACTCTGTATCTAACCCCGTGCTGTACCTGTCCTGGGAGTGTTTGATGGAGACAGTGTCGGGGAGCTTTACTCTGTATCTAATCCCGTGCTGTACCTGTCCTGGGAGTGTTTGATGGGGACAGTGTAGAGGGAGCTTTACTCTGTATCTAACCCCGTGCTGTACCTGTCCTGGGAGTGTTTGATGGGGACAGTGTCGGGGAGCTTTACTCTATCTAACCCCGTGCTGTACCTGACCTGGGTGTGTTTGATGGGGACAGTGTAGAGGGAGCTTTACACTGTGTCTAACCCCGTGCTGTACCTGTCCTGGGAGTGTTTGATGGGGACAGTGTCGGGGAGCTTTACTCTGTATCTAACCCCGTGCTGTACCTGACCTGGGAGTGTTTGATGGGGACAGTGTAGAGGGAGCTTTACACTGTGTCTAACCCCGTGTTGTATCTGTCCTGGGAGTGTTTGATGGGGACAGTGTAGAGGGAGCTTTACTCTGTATCTAACCCCGTGCTGTACCTGTCCTGGGAGTGTTTGATGGGGACAGTGTGGAGGGAGCTTTACTCTGTATCTAACCCCGTGCTGTACCTGTCCTGGGAGTGTTTGATGGGGACAGTGTAGAGGGAGCTTTACTCTGTATCTAACCCCGTGCTCTGCCTGTCCTGGGAGTGTTTGATGGGGACAGTGTAGAGTGAGCTTTACTCTGTATCTAACCCCATGCTGTGCCTGTCCTTGGTGTGTTTGATGGGGACAGTGTAGAGGGAGCTTTACTCTGTATCTAACCCCGTGCTGTACTTGTCCTGGGGGTGTTTGATGAGAACAGTGTAGAGGGAGCTTTACTCTGTATCTAACCCCGTGTTGTATCTGTCCTGGGAGTGTTTGATGGGGGAAGTGTGGAGGGAGCTTTACTCTGTATCTAACCCCATGCTGTACCTGTCCTGGGAGTGTTTGATGGGGACAGTGTAGAGAGAGCTTTACTCTGTATCTAACCCTGTGCTGTACCTGTCTTGGGAGTGTTTGATGGGGACAGTATAGAGAGAGCTTCACTCTGTATCTAACCACGTGCTGTACCTGTCCTGGGAGTGTTTGATGGGGACAGTGTAGAGAGAGCTTTACTCTGTATCTAACCCCGTGCTGTGCCTGTCCTGGGAGTGTTTGATGGGGACAGTGTAGAGGGAGCTTTACTCTGTATCTCACCCCGTTCTGTGCCTGTCCTGGGACTGCTTGATGGGGACAGTGTGGAGGGAGCTTTACTCTGTATCTAACTCCATGCTGTACCTGCCCTGGGACTGCTTGATGGGGACAGTGTAGAGTGAGCTTTACTCTGTATCTAACCCCGTGCTGTACCTGCCCTGGGACTGCTTGATGGGGACAGTGTAGAGGGAGCTTTACTCTGTATCTAACTCCATGCTGTACCTGTCCTGGGAGTGTTTGATGGGGACAGTGTGGAGGGAGCTTTACTCTGTATCTAACACCGTGCTGTACCTGTCCTGGGAGTGTTTGATGGGGACAGTGTAGAGTGAGCTTTACTCTGTATCTAACCCCGTGCTGTACCTGTCCTGGGAGTGTTTGATGGGGACAGTGTAGAGGGAGCTTTACTCTGTATCTAACCCCGTGCTGTACCTGTCCTGGGAGTGTTTGATGGGGACAGTGTAGAGGGAGCTTTACTCTGTATCTAACCCCGTGCTGTACCTGTCCTGGGAGTGTTTGATGGGGACAGTGTAGAAGGAGCTTTACTCTGTATCTAGCCCCGTGCTGTGCCTGTCCTGGGAGTGTTCGATGGGGACAGTGTAGCGGAAAGATAATTCTATATCTTACCCTGTGGTGTGCCTCCTGTACATGTCCTTCTTGTTTATTCCTTTATTCCCAATTCCTTATCAATTTTTATCCTTGGATGATTAGTGGACAATGATTGTCTCTTTAAGACAAGCAGCAGAGAGGAGTGAGGAATTCGGAAGTTACGTCTTCCGTTTTGGCTGTAACGGATCGACCACACCTGGAGGATCTCCCTCCAAAACTTTCTAATTCATTAGTTTAAGCTCCCCACAGCAAAGAGATGTGGAATTGGTGTCAAACCAGCCACAAAAAGAAGGAAATAACTTCAAGAATGGAGACCTCGAGGGCATCGAGGGAAAATAAAATGGCGGCGGAGGCGATCAGGGTGCCAGGGGATATGCCGTAACCATGGAGATTTTGGCGGCTGAGTTACCAAAGCTGTGCCGAGAGGTTTCGGGTGATCAAGAGAAGATGATCAAGGTGGCGATTTCTTCGATCCCTGGGGCCCTGGCCAAAGTGGACAAGGTGGCGAAGTAGTGGCTGTGGTGCTGCTGAGGGTAGGAGTGGTTCTGGTGAGGCGGAGGGACCAAATTGCTTGTGTAGATGTGGAAATGGCAAAGATGACGGATGATAATAAGGGTCTGAAGGCAAGGATAGACAACCTCAAAACTCAGTTGGGAGGAATCTGAGGGTGGTTGGATTGCCAGAGGTGAAATCCATTGTGCAGGTACCTTGGAAGATGGTGGGGGGGGAGGTAATGGCAGCCCTTCTTGCGCACAGGTCACTGAGAGAGAAGCCTCGTGGTGGGGAGCCACCTCGAGTGTTTGTGGTCCGGTTCCATCGTGATCAGGAAAAGGAAAACATTTTTAAATGGGCAAAAAACACGGAAACAGCAGATGGGATGGCCACGGGGTCTGAATATATCAGGATGTCGGTTTGGAGCATGCTCAACATGGCAAAGGTGGCACTGATTCACAAGAAAGTTCGGTTCGTGAATCTGACGAGGTTGGTGGAGCAAATGGAGGAGGATTTCAAAAGATGGGACATGTTACCGCTCTCGCTGGCGGGTAGAGTGCAGTCGGTTAAAATGGTGGTCCTTCCGAGGTTTCCTGTTTGTGTTTCAGTGCCTTCCCATCATGATCATTAAGGCCTTTTTTAAGAGAGTAGGCAGGAGTATTATGGGGTTTGTGTGGGCGAATAAGACCCCGAGAGTAAGGAGAGGGTTCCTGGAACGCAGTAGGGACCGAAGAGGGTTGGCGCTGCCAAACCTGGGGAGCTACTACTGGGCGGCAAATGTGGCGATGATCCGCAAGTGGGTTATGGAGGGAGAGGGGGCGGCATGGAAGAGGATGGCGATGGCGTCCTGTAAAGGAACGAGCCTGGGGGCGTTGGTGACGGCACCGCTGCTGCTCTCGCCGACAAAGTATACCACGAGCCCGGTGGTGGTGGCAACGCTAAGGATCTGGGGCCAGTGGAGACGGCACCGGGGTGCAATGGGAGCATCGGGGTCCCCAATCAGGGGTAACCACCGGTTTGTCCCGGGGAAGGTGGACGGGGGGTTCCAGAGCTGGCATCGGGCGGGGATTGGAAGAATGGGGGACCTGTTCATCGACGGGACGTTTGCGAGCCTAGGGGCACTGGAGGAGAAGTTCGAGTTACCCCCGGGAAATGCCTTTAGATATATGCAGGTGAGGGCTTTTGTGAGGCGACAGGTGAGGGAATTCCCGTTGCTCCCGGCACAAGACGTTCAAGATAGGGTGATCGCGGATGTATGGGTCGGGGAGGGCAAGGTGTCGGAAATGCACCAGGAGTTGAAAGAAGAGGGGGAAGCGCTGGTAGAAGAGTTGAAGGGTAAATGGGAGGAGGAGCTGGGGGAGGAGATCGAGGGAGGTCTGTGGGCTGATGCCCTAGGTAGGGTTAATTCAAAGTAGGTACTTTGGGGTAGAGGACAGATGTGGAAGGTGCTCAGGGAGCCCGGCGAACCATGTCCATATGTTTTGGTCATGCCCGGCACTGGAGGGGTTCTGGAGAGGAGTGGCGGGAGTAATATCTCAGGTGGTGAAAGTCCGGGTCAAGCCAAGCTGGGGGCTAGCAATATTTGGAGTAGTGGACGAACCGGGAGTGCAGGAGGCGAAAGAGGCCGGCATTCTGGCCTTTGCGTCCCTAGTAGCCCGGCGAAGGATCTTGCTAATGTGGAAGGAGGCGAAGCCCCCCAGCCTGGAGGCCTGGATAAATGATATGGCTGGGTTCATAAAGCTGGAGAGGATTAAGTTTGCCTTGAGAGGGTCTGCGCAGGGGTTCCACAGGCGGTGGCAGCCGTTACTAGACTATCTCGCGGAGCGTTAGAGGAAGGTCGGTCAGCAGCAGCAGCAACCTGGGGGGGGGACGTCCTGGGAGGGGAGGGGGGGGGTGCGGAGGGGGGGGGGGGGAAGGGGGGACTGCCTGGGAGGGTAGATGAGCAAGAGATAACATGAAGGGTTGGGGAAACTGGCACGTACGGGTGAGGGCCAGTGTACAAAGCTGTGTAAATATATCATTTTGCCATGTATCTATCTTGCTCTGCGCGATTTCTCGGTTTTTTTTTGTTACGGGGGGGGGGGTTATTGTTTGTAAGGGAGAAAAATTGTGTTAAAAAACTTTAATAAATATATTTATTTTTAAAAAAGGAAGTTCGGTTCAGCATGATTTACCACACACATCTTTGGATGACCGATAAAATTGAACCTCATTATTTTGAGAGTCCAGAGCAAGCTGAGGTGTTCATCGGGAGGAACGGACTGAGGTTGAAATAATTGCATTTTATGCGATGTGAAGGAAACTTGTTTGGAAAAGGGGGGAGGGTCATTAGGGGTTTTGGGGGGTTTACTATTTGTTCATTCTTGTTAATGATTGACGAGGTATAGTTGAGGCTGTTTGTTGCTTTATATGAAGAAGTTCAATTTTATTGCTTCGAATTTATAAATCGGTTTTGGGCGAGTGGGGTTGGTTTGATACTTTTGAATTTTAAGGTTATTAAAATTTCTCTGTGTGAGGGCTACTCCACTAACTCGATTAATTAGTTAGTTAACGGAAGTGATGAGACAGGGATATCTGTGGCTCATATCGGGGGGGGCTTCATTTAGTTTGAGCTTCGGGGTTATGTTAATAGGTAGTTGAGGTGTGTTAAGGGGAGGGGAGTGTTTGGGGTTTTGGCTGTTGTTTACCTGGTTGTTTGGGTTGGGTGGGATTGGGAGACGGGGAGGGAGCGGGGGGGGGAAGGGGGAGTTTTGTTGGGTTGGGTGGAGGTGGGTGATGGGGGAGGGAGCGGGGGGAAGGGGGAGTTTTGTTGGGTTGGGTGGGGGTGTTTGACGGGGGAGGGAGCGGGGGGAGGGGGACTTTTGTTGGGTTGGGTGAAGGGGGAGGGAGCGGGGGGAGTTTTGTTGGGTTGGGTGTGGGTGGGTGATGGGGAGGGAGCGGGGGGAAGGGGGAGTTTTGTTGGGTTGGGTGTGGGTGGGTGATGGGGAGGGAGCGGGGGGAAGGGGGAGTTTTGTTTTCTGATGATCACTGGGGGTATTTTCTTTGTCGGTTTGTGCTGGGGGAACTGGGCCCTCTTCGGTAGGCCTGGTGTTGACCCTTCCTGGAGGGCTGTTGGACCGCCTCACGGGGCAGGAATGACTGACTCTGATGGGGGAAGAGGGTGGGCGTCCCCCCATTTGGTTGGTCACATGGGATGTGAGGGGGTTGAATTGCCCGGTTAAGAGATCCAGGATGTTTACACACTTTAAGACATTAAAGGTGGATGTGGATGTGGCAGGTTGCGAGATAGAGACCAGATAAGGTTATGGGGGGCTGGGTGGGACAAGTGTTTCATCCAGGGTCCAATAGCAGGGCCCAGGGCACTGCGATCCTAATCAAATTAAGGTAGCCTTCCCAGCGGGGAGGATTTTGACGGACCCGAATGGGAGGTATGTGGTGGTTAGTGGGTCTGCCAGTGGTCAATGTATATGCCCCAAATTGGGCCGACACAACTTTTATTAACAGGTTTCCGTCGTTGATCCCGGATTTGGATTCACACCAGCTGATCATCGGTGGGGACTTTAATTGTGTTTTGGACCCCTGACTGGATACAGAGAAGATATGAGCAGGAGGAGGCTGTGGTGTTGGGTGTTCTGACACACAGATGAGCCAACACGGTTGTATATGGTACAACGCTATTTTATTCAAACTTACTATGTACAGTTTTGTCTTTGCACTCTGCACGTGGGGGTTCCCTGCTTGTGATGTTGTAACAGCTCTTCTCTGTTTCTTTATCCCCAGACCTACTGACCACCAGGTGTCGTGCTCGTGCTTTTTATGTGGTTGGTGTTCTTGTCTGTGATTGGTTGTGGTGTTGTGTGCTCTGATTTGCCTGTTGGTGTGTCCATCATGATGTGTGTGTTTGAATATCATGACATCCCCCCTTTTTACAAAGATATGTGCCTACGTGGTAATAAATATGATCGTGTCGTGAGTGCATCTAAGAGTGTGTGTGTGTCGTGTGCAGCATGTGCATATGACGGAACTATGTACATGGGGCGATGTCGGGTGCGTCACATGAACCAAGTTGTACCATAACATAACATAAATGCGAACGAGAGAAGAAGAAAAAAAAAACTTGAACAGTTGTCCAGTCAGACGACATCTGGAACGATAAACAACAACAGGTTATCATGTAAAATTGTGCAACTTGTTAAACATATGAACGGTATTATAAGTCCAGTCTAATGGGCTTGCGACGAGTTCGGGTTGACCGTCAGGGTGGCACACCACTCATCGGCTGGATTGATGGCATTGACCTTGTTGACATCGATGATGGAAACGCGGAAGGCATCCTGGTCATCTGCATCACTTAACTGGAAGTCTTGATGCGTGGGCTGGACGGTCCTGACTTGTCTGCGAGATTGTCGAGGATGCGCCGGATCCATGGGTTGAGCCGAACGACAGTGGGCAGCGTAGTGGCCCATCTTGCCACATCTGAGGCACTGTCGGTTTTTTGCAGGACATTGCCCTTTTAAATGTAGAGCTCCACAATTGCCGCACGTCATGACGTCACGGCGTTCGTTGCGCCACTGCGCATGCGCAGTGCGATCTTGCGGTGGGCGCGCCTGCGCAGTGCGTCCCTCGTTGTGGCCATTATTTTTGGCGCGCACCTGCGCGGGAGACCGCGAAAAGCGCGGGAAGCGGCCGCTGTCGTCCGGGCCGTGGGTCGGGAAGTAATCGACGGCCTGGATGCGTTCGACGTCGTGGGCGGCCTGGCTTGCCGATTCGACGGCTGGGGACCCCCTCCGTGCCAACTCGGACGCCTGAAATCGGGCAAAACGGCAGGTAGCATTTTCGTGGAGGACACAGGCTTCCACAGCAGACGCTAAGGTGAGGCTTTTCATTTTAAGAAGCTGCTGGCGTAGGCCACTAGAGGCAACGCCAAAAACAATCTGGTCCCTGATCATGGTCTCTGTGGTGGTGCCGTAACCGCAGGACTGCGCTAGAATCCGGAGGTGCGTCAAGAAGGGTTGAAAAAGCTCCTCCTTACCTTGCAGGCGTTGCTGAAAGAGGTATCTTTCAAAACTTTCATTTACTTCAACTTGAAAGTGCTGGTCCAGTTTGAGGATGACCGTGTCATATTTGGATTGGTTTTCGCCTTCTTCGAACACCAGTGAGTTGAAGACGTCGGTGGCGTGCTGACCTGCGTAGAAGAGGAGCATTGCAATCTTCGTGTCATCCGAGGCACTCTGTTTTTCGGTGGCACGGATGTACAGGTCAAATCGCTGCCTGAAGAGCTTCCAATTGGTACCTAGGTTCCCCGCGACTTGCAACGGCTGCGGTTTGTCGGTGCGGTCCATGTCCAGAATGGCAGGTTAGTAGGCAGGTATCGATCCACTCCTGTACCATGTGGTGTTGGGTGTTCTGACACACAGATGAGCCAACACGGTTGTATATGGTACAACGCTATTTTATTCAAACTTACTATGTACAGTTTTGTCTTTGCACTCTGCACGTGGGGGTTCCCTGCTTGTGATGTTGTAACAGCTCTTCTCTGTTTCTTTATCCCCAGACCTACTGACCACCAGGTGTCGTGCTCGTGCTTTTTATGTGGTTGGTGTTCTTGTCTGTGATTGGTTGTGGTGTTGTGTGCTCTGATTTGCCTGTTGGTGTGTCCATCATGATGTGTGTGTTTGAATATCATGACAGAGGCCATTCGGCCCTTCGAGCCTGCTCCGCCATTCATCACCATCATGGCTGATCATCCAACTCAATAGCCTAATCCTGCTTTCTCCCCATAACCTTCGATCCCATTCTCCCCCAGTGCTCTATCCAGCCGCCTCGTGATAAATCGAAGCCAAAGGTGTTAAGGATTTCTGGGATGGCGAAGGCTCTTGACCTTTATGCAGAAGATGGGAGATTTTTACAGAAGGATTTTTCGTTCTTCTCACAGGTCCACTGGGTTTATTCCAGGGTTGACATTTTTATGGTCGGTAGGTCCTTGCCATCGGGTTAGTGGAGTCGGGATATTTGGCATTTTTAAAAATTTGTTCAGAGGCTGTGGGTGGCACCGGCTGTGCCATCATTTATTGCCCATCCCTAATAACCTTTGAGGGGCAGTTAAGAGTCAAGCTCATTGCTGTGGGTCTGGAGTCACGTGTAGGCCAGACCGGGTAAGGACAGCAGATTTCCTTCCCCAAAGGGCATTCGTGACCCAGATGGGTTTTTACGACAATCGGTAATGGTTTCATGGTCATCATTAGACTATTAATCGCAGATTTTTATTGAATTTGAATTTCACCATTTGCAGTGGTGGGATTGGAACCCAGGTCTCCAGAGCATGACTCTGGGTCTCTACACCACTGCCTCCCTTGAGATGGTGATCTTGATCATGCCCTGCACACTGTGGGCTCAGGCCCCGTTCAGCTCCCCTTTGGAGGTTTGGTACTTCGCTGTTGGTGGATGGGAATGTTTGGGAGACGGCCTCTTCTGTCGTCGAGGAATATTTGAGCTTTAATAGGAGTGAGGAGATTTCCCTTTCCAGCTACGGGAGGTACTGAAGGTGATCGTTAGAGGGTAGATTATCTCCTTTAACGCACATAAGGAAAAGAGTGAAAGGGGAGAGAGGCAGAGATTGGCAGACGCCATTTTGGAGGTGGACCGTTAATGCTCAATCAAGCAGACGCTGGAATTGCTGGTCAACAGGAAGAAGCTACGGTTGGAGTTTGGGCTTCTGTCCATGGACAGGGCGGTGTGCTTGCTGCATTTCGAGGTGTATCTGTCACTTGTTGGAACCTCCTAGAAGTTGATGTGATCAGATGACGTGCTTGCTCCCAGTAGGAAGCAGATTTCTGTTAGGTGGAGAGTTAGATTGGAGATGCAATCTGCTTCATCTCACGCCAGTAAAAGCTACTTTATGTAAATTGAAATGAAACTGTTGTGAATTAGAATCCCATGGAGCATAAAGCAAGCGGTGGAGATGTGAGAACCATGCTGGGGTTCCCTCCTTGTCTGACCTGGGATGGGAACAGGATAAGCGGGGCATAAAGGCACCTGGAGACCATCTCTGTGACAGAACAGAAAACAAATCAAATATTTATTGCAAACCTTTCCTGCAGTTTGTTTACTGAAAGATATGCAGATGAGGGCAAGACATTTTCTGTCGGAGAATTGGACACCACAGCCTACTGAAGGAGCAACGCGAAATTCCCCGCAGATTATTCATGATAGAGAACCAAATTTACATTATTTTATTTGGCCGAATAATTTTACCACTTGTTGGATAACAGTGACTCTGTACAGTTCCACAGTGAGTGACCCTCATCCTGAATAAACAGTGACTCTGTACAGTTACACAGTGAGTGATCCTCACCCTGAATAGACAGTGACTCTGTACAGTGACACAGTGAGTGATCCACACCCTGAATAAACAGTGACTCTGTGCAGTTACACAGTGAGTGATCCTCACCCTGAATAAACAGTGACTCTGTACAGTTACACAGTGAGTAATCCTCACCCTGCTGAATAAACAGTGACTCTGTACAGTTACACAGTGAGTGATCCTCACCCTGAATAAACAGTGACTCTGTACAGTTACACAGTGAGTGATCCTCACCCTGAATAAACAGTGACTCTGTACAGTTACACAGTGAGTGATCCTCACCCTGCTGAATAAACAGTGACTCTGTACAGTTACACAGTAAGTGGACCTCAGCCTGAATAAACAGTGACTCTGTACAGTTACACAGTGAGTGATCCTCACCCTGAATAGACAGTGACTCTGTACAGTGACACAGTGAGTGATCCACACCCTGAATAAACAGTGACTCTGTGCAGTTACACAGTGAGTGATCCTCACCCTGAATAAACAGTGACTCTGTACAGTTACACAGTGAGTAATCCTCACCCTGCTGAATAAACAGTGACTCTGTACAGTTACACAGTGAGTGATCCTCACCCTGAATAAACAGTGACTCTGTACAGTTACACAGTGAGTGATCCTCACCCTGAATAAACAGTGACTCTGTACAGTTACACAGTGAGTGATCCTCACCCTGCTGAATAAACAGTGACTCTGTACAGTTACACAGTAAGTGGACCTCAGCCTGAATAAACAGTGACTCTGTACAGTTACACAGTGAGTGATCCTTACCCTGAATAAACAGTGACTCTGTACAGTTACACAGTGAGTGATCCTCACCCTGAATAGACAGTGACTCTGTACAGTTACACAGTGAGTGATCCTCACCCTGAATAAACAGTGACTCTGTACAGTTACACAGTCAGTGATCCTCACCCTGCTGAATAAACAGTGACTCTGTACAGTTACTCAGTGAGTGATCCTCACCCTGAATAAACAGTGACTATGTACAGTTACACAGTGAGTGATCCTCACCCTGAATAAACAGTGACTCAGTACAGTTACACAGTGAGTGATCCTCACCCTGAATAAACAGTGACTCTGTACAGTGACACAGTGTGTGATCCTTACCCTGAATAAACAGTGACTCTGCACAGTTACACAGTGAGTGACCCTCACCCTGAATAAACAGTGACTCTGTACAGTTACACAGTGAGTGACCCTCACCCTGAATAAACAGTGACTCAGTACAGTTACACAGTGAGTGACCCTCACCCTGAATAAACAGGGACTCTGTACAGTTACACAGTGAGTGACCCTCATCCTGAATAAACAGTGACTCTGTACAGTTACACAGTGAGTGACACTCACCCTGAATAAACAGTGACTCTGTACAGTTACACAGTGAGTGGCCCTCACCCTGAATAAACAGTGACTCTGTACAGTTACACAGTGAGTGATCCTCACCCTGAATAAACAGTGACTATGTACAGTTACACAGTGATAGATCCTTACCCTGAATAAACAGTGACTCTGTACAGTTACACATTGAGTGATCATCACCCTGAATAAACAGTGACTCTGTACAGTTACACAGTGAGTGATCCTCACCCTGAATAAACAGTAACTCTGTACAGTTACACAGTGAGTGATCTTCACCCTGAATAAACAGTGACTCTGTACAGTTACACAGTGAGTGATCCTCACCCTGAATAAACAGTGACTCTGTACAGTTACACAGTGAGTGATCTTCACCCTGAATAAACAGTGACTCTGTACAGTGACACATTGAGTAATTATAACCCTGAATAAACAGTGACTCTGGACAGTTACACAGTGAGTGATCCTCACCCTGAATAAACAGTGACTCTGTACAGTTACACAGTGAGTGACCCTCACCCTGAATAAACAGTGACTCTGTACAGTTACACAGTGAGTGATCCTTACCCTGAATAAACAGTGACTCTGTACAGTTACACAGTGAGTGATCCTCACCCTGAATAGACAGTGACTCTGTACAGTTACACAGTGAGTGATCCTCACCCTGAATAAACAGTGACTCTGTACAGTTACACAGTCAGTGATCCTCACCCTGCTGAATAAACAGTGACTCTGTACAGTTACTCAGTGAGTGATCCTCACCCTGAATAAACAGTTACTATGTACAGTGACACAGTGAGTGATCCTCACCCTGAATAAACAGTGACTCTGTACAGTTACACAGTGAGTGATCCTCACCCTGAATAAACAGTGACTCTGTACAGTGACACAGTGTGTGATCCTTACCCTGAATAAACAGTGACACTGCACAGTTACACAGTGAGTGACCCTCACCCTGAATAAACAGTGACTCTGTACAGTTACACAGTGAGTGACCCTCGCCCTGAATAAACAGTGACTCAGTACAGTTACACAGTGAGTGACCCTTACCCTGAATAAACAGGGACTCTGTACAGTTACACAGTGAGTGACCCTCATCCTGAATAAACAGTGACTCTGTACAGTTACACAGTGAGTGACACTCACCCTGAATAAACAGTGACTCTGTACAGTTACACAGTGAGTGACCCTCACCCTGAATAAACAGTGACTCTGTACAGTTACACAGTGAGTGATCCTCACCCTGAATAAACAGTGACTATGTACAGTTACACAGTGAGTGATCCTCACCCTGAATAAACAGTGACTCTGTACAGTTACACAGTGAGTGAACCTCACACTGAAAAAGCAGTGACTCTGTACAGTTACACAGTGAGTGATCCTTACCCTGAATAAACAGTGACTCTGTACAGTTACACAGTGAGTGATCCTCACCCTGAATAAACAGTGACTCTGTACAGTTACACAGTGAGTGATCCTCACCCTGAATAAACAGTGACTATGTACAGTTACACAGTGAGTGATCCTCACCCTGAATAAACAGTGACTCTGTACAGTTACACAGTGAGTGATCCTCACCCTGAATAAACAGTGACTATGTACAGTTACACAGTGAGTGATCCTCACCCTGAATAAACAGTGACTCTGTACAGTTACACAGTGAGTGATCCTCACCCTGAATAAACAGTGACTATGTACAGTTACACAGTGAGTGATCCTCACCCTGAATAAACAGTGACTATGTACAGTTACACAGTGAGTGATCCTCACCCTGAATAAACAGTGACTCTGTACAGTTACACAGTGAGTGATCTTCACCCTGAATAAACAGTGACTCTGTACAGTTACACAGTGAGTGACCCTCACCCTGAATAAACAGTGACTCTGTACAGTTACACAGTGAGTGACCCTCACCCTGAATAAACAGTGAGTCTGTACAGTTACACATTGAGTGATCCTCACCCTGAATAAACAGTGACACTGTACAGTTACACAGTGAGTGATCCTCACCCTGAATAAACAGTGATTCTGTACAGTTACACAGAGAGTGATCCTCACCCTGCTGAATAAACAGTGACTCTGTACAGTTACACAGTGAGTGATCCTAACCATGAATAAACAGTGACTCTGTACAGTTACACAGTGAGTGACCCTCAGCCTAATTAAACAGTGACTCTGTACAGTTACAAAGTGAGTGATCCTAACCATGAATAAACAGTGACTCTGTACAGTTACACAGTGAGTGACCCTCACCCTGAATAAACAGTGACTCTGTACAGTTACACAGTGAGTGACCCTCACCCTGAATAAACAGTGACTCTGTACAGTTACACAGTGAGTGACCCTCACCCTGAATAAACAGTGACTCTGTACAGTTACACAGTGAATGGCCTCACCCTGAATAAACAGTGACTCTGTACAGTTACGCAGTGAGTGATCCTCACCCTGAATCAACACTGACTCTGTACAGTTACACAGTGAGTGACCCTCACCCTGAATAAACAGTGACTCTGTACAGTTACACAGTGAGTGACCCTCACCCTGAATAAACAGTGACTCTGTACAGTTACACAGTGAGTGATCCTCACCCTGAATAAACAGTGACTCTGTACAGTTACACAGAGAGTGATCCTCACCCTGCTGAATAAACAGTGAATCTGTACAGTTACACAGTGAGTGATTCTCACCCTGAATAAACAGTGATTCTGTACAGTTACACAGTGAGTGACCCTCAGCCGAAATAAACAGTGACTCTGCACAGTTACAAAGTGAGTGATCCTAACCATGAATAAACAGTGACTCTGTACAGTTACACAGTGAGTGACCCTCACCCTGAATAAACAGTGACTCTGTACAGTTACACAGTGAGTGACCCTCACCCTGAATAAACAGTGACTCTGTACAGTTACACAGTGAGTGATCCTCACCCTGAATAAACAGTGACTCTGTACAGTTACACAGAGAGTGATCCTCACCCTGCTGAATAAACAGTGAATCTGTACAGTTACACAGTGAGTGATTCTCACCCTGAATAAACAGTGATTCTGTACAGTTACACAGTGAGTGACCCTCAGCCGAAATAAACAGTGACTCTGTACAGTTACAAAGTGAGTGATCCTAACCATGAATAAACAGTGACTCTGTACAGTTACACAGTGAGTGACCCTCACCCTGAATAAACAGTGACTCTGTACAGTTACACAGTGAGTGATCCTCACCCTGAATAAACAGTGACTCTGTACAGTTACACAGAGAGTGATCCTCACCCTGCTGAATAAACAGTGACTATGTACAGTTACACAGTGAGTGATTCTCACCCTGAATAAACAGTGACTCTGTACAGTTACACAGGGAGTGATCCTCACCCTGAATAAACAGTGACTCTGTAGTTACACAGTGAGTGATCCTCACCTTGAATAACCAGTTTCTCTGCAGTGTCACATTGAGTGAACCTCACCCTGAATAAACAGTGACTCTGTACAGTTACTCAGTGAGTGACCCTCACCCTGAATAAACAGTGACACTGTACAGTTACACAGTGAGTGATCCTCACCCTGAATAAACAGTGACTCTGTACAGTTACACAGAGAGTGATCCTCACCCTGCTGAATAAACAGTGACTCTGTACAGTTACACAGTAAGTGACCCACACCCTGCTGAATAAACAGTGACTCTGTACAGTTACACAGTGAGTGATTCTCACCCTGAATAAACTCTGACTCTGTACAGTTACTCAGTGAGTGATCCTCACCCTGAATAAACAGTGACTCTGTACAGTTACACAGTGAGTGATCCTCACCCTGAATAAACTGTGACTCTGTACAGTTACACAGTGAGTGATCCTCACCCTGCTGAATAAACAGTGACTCTGTACAGTTACACAGTGAGTGATCCTCACCCTGAATAAACAGTGACTCTGTACAGATACACAGTGAGTGAACCTCACCCTGCTGAATAAGCAGTGACTCTATAAACTTACACAGTGAGTGATCCTCACTCTGAATAAACAGTGACTCTGTACAGTTACACAGTGAGTGATCCTCACCTTGTATAAACAGTGACACTGTAGTTACTCAGTGAGTGATCCTCACCTTGAATAACCAGTTTCTCTGCAGTTACACATTGAGTGAACGTCACCCTGAATAAACAGTGACTCTGTACAGTTACACAGTGAGCGATCTTCATCCTGAATAAACAGTGACTCTGTACAGCTACACAGTGAGTGATCCTCACCTTGAATAAAAAGTGACTCTGTACAGTTACACAGAGAGTGATCCTCACCCTGCTGAATAAACAGTGACTATGTACAGTTACACAGTGAGTGATTCTCACCCTGAATAAACAGTGACTCTGTACAGTTACACAGGGAGTGATCCTCACCCTGAATAAACAGTGACTCTGTAGTTACACAGTGAGTGATCCTCACCTTGAATAACCAGTTTCTCTGCAGTGTCACATTGAGTGAACCTCACCCTGAATAAACAGTGACTCTGTACAGTGACTCAGAGAGTGACCCTCACCCTGAATAAACAGTGACACTGTACAGTCACACAGTGAGTGATACTCACCCTGAATAAACAGTGATTCTGTACAGTTACACAGAGAGTGATCCTCACCTGCTAAATAAACAGTGACTCTGTACAGTTACACAGTGAGTGACCCACACCCTGCTGAATAAACAGTGACTCTGTACAGTTACACAGTGAGTGATTCTCACCCTGAATAAAATCTGACTCTGTACAGTTACTCAGTGAGTGATCCTCACCCTGAATAAACAGTGACTCTGTACAGTTACACAGTGAGTGATCCTCACCCTGAATAAACTGTGACTCTGTACAGTTACACAGTGAGTGATCCTCACCCTGCTGAATAAACAGTGACTCTGTACAGTTACACAGTGAGTGATCCTCACCCTGAATAAACAGTGACTCTGTACAGATACACAGTGAGTGAACCACACCCTGCTGAATAAACAGTGACTCTATACACTTACACAGTGAGTGATCCTCACTCTGAATAAACAGTGACTCTGTACAGTTACACAGTGAGCGATCCTCACCCTGAATAAACAGTGACACTGGAGTTACTCAGTGAGTGATCCTCACCTTGAATAACCTGTTTCTCTGCAGTTACACATTGAGTGAACCTCACCCTGAATAAACAGTGACTCTGTACAGTTACACAGTGAGCGATCTTCATCCTGAATAAACAGTGACTCTGTACAGTTACACAGTGAGTGAACCTCATCCTGAATAAACAGTGACTCTGTACAGTTACACAGTGAGTGATCCTCACCCTGAATAAACAGTGATTCTGTACAGTTACACAGTGAGTGAGCCTCACCCTGAATAAACCGTGACTGTACAGTTACACAGTGAGTGAACCTCACCCTGAATAAACCGTGACTGTACAGTTACACAGTGAGTGATCCTCACCCTGAATAAACAGTGACTCTTTACAGTTACACAGCGAGTGAACCTCACAGTGAAAAAACAGTGACTCTGTACAGTTACACAGTGAGTGACCCTCAGCCGAAATAAACTGTGACTCTGTACAGTTACACAGTGAGTGACCCTCACCCTGAATAAACAGTGACTCTGTACAGTTACACAGTGAGTGATCCTCACCCTGAATAAACAGTGACTCTGTACAGTTACTCAGTGAGTGACCCTCAGCCGAAATAAACTGTGACTCTGTACAGTTACACAGTGAGTGACCCTCACCCTGAATAAACAGTGACTCTGTACAGTTACACAGTGAGTGATCCTCACCCTGAATAAACAGTGACTCTGTACAGTTACACAGTGAGTGATCCTCACCCTGAATAAACAGTGACTCTGTACAGTTACACAGAGAGTGATCCTCACCCTGAATAAACAGTGACTCTGTACAGTTACACAGTGAGTGATCCTCACCCTGAATAAACAGTGACTCTGTACAGTTACACAGCGAGTGATCCTCACTCACCCTGAATAAACAGTGACTCTGTACAGTTACACAGTGAGTGATCCTCACCCTGAATAAACAGTGACTCTGTACAGTTACACAGAGAGTGATCCTCACCCTGCTGAATAAACAGTGACTATGTACAGTTACACAGTGAGTGATTCTCACCCTGAATAAACAGTGACTCTGTACAGTTACACAGGGAGTGATCCTCACCCTGAATAAACAGTGACTCTGTAGTTACACAGTGAGTGATCCTCACCTTGAATAACCAGTTTCTCTGCAGTGTCACATTGAGTGAACCTCAACCTGAATAAACAGTGACTCTGTACAGTAACTCAGTGAGTGACCCTCACCCTGAATAAACGGTGACACTGTACAGTTACACAGTGAGTGATCCTCACCCTGAATAAACTCTGACTCTGTACAGTTACTCAGTGAGTGATCCTCACCCTGAATAAACAGTGACTCTGTACAGTTACACAGTGAGTGATCCTCACCCTGAATAAACTGTGACTCTGTACAGTTACACAGTGAGTGATCCTCACCCTGCTGAATAAACAGTGACTCTGTACAGTTACACAGTGAGTGATCCGCACCCTGAATAAACAGTGACTCTGTACAGATACACAGTGAGTGAACCTCACCCTGCTGAATAAGCAGGGACTCTATAAACTTACACAGTGAGTGATCCTCACTCTGAATAAACAGTGACTCTGTACAGTTACACAGTGAGTGATCCTCACCTTGTATAAACAGTGACACTGTAGTTACTCAGTGAGTGATCCTCACCTTGAATAACCAGTTTCTCTGCAGTTACACATTGAGTGAACGTCACCCTGAATAAACAGTGACTCTGTACAGTTACACAGTGAGCGATCTTCATCCTGAATAAACAGTGACTCTGTACAGTTACACAGTGAGTGATCCTCACCCTGAATAAAAAGTGACTCTGTACAGTTACACAGAGAGTGATCCTCACCCTGCTGAATAAACAGTGACTATGTACAGTTACACAGTGAGTGATCCTCACCCTGAGTAAACAGTGACTCTGTACAGTTACACAGTGAGTGATCCTCACCCTGAATAAACAGTGACTCTGTACAGTTACACAGTGAGTGATTCTCACCCTGAATAAACAGTGACTCTGTACAGTTACACAGGGAGTGATCCTCACCTTGAATAACCAGTTTCTCTGCAGTGTCACATTGAGTGAACCTCACCCTGAATAAACAGTGACTCTGTACAGTTACTCAGTGAGTGACCCTCACCCTGAATAAACAGTGACACTGTACAGTCACACAGTGAGTGATACTCACCCTGAATAAACAGTGACTCTGTACAGTTACACAGAGAGTGATCCTCACCTGCTAAATAAACAGTGACTCTGTACAGTTACACAGTGAGTGACCCACACCCTGCTGAATAAACAGTGACTCTGTACAGTTACACAGTGAGTGATTCTCACCCTGAATAAACTCTGACTCTGTACAGTTACTCAGTGAGTGATCCTCACCCTGAATAAACAGTGACTCTGTACAGTTACACAGTGAGTGATCCTCACCCTGAATAAACTGTGACTCTGTACAGTTACACAGTGAGTGATCCTCACCCTGCTGAATAAACAGTGACTCTGTACAGTTACACAGTGAGTGATCCTCACCCTGAATAAACAGTGACTCTGTACAGATACACAGTGAGTGAACCACACCCTGCTGAATAAACAGTGACTCTATACACTTACACAGTGAGTGATCGTCACTCTGAATAAACAGTGACTCTGTACAGTTACACAGTGAGCGATCCTCACCCTGAATAAACAGTGACACTGGAGTTACTCAGTGAGTGATCCTCACCTTGAATAACCTGTTTCTCTGCAGTTACACATTGAGTGAACCTCACCCTGAATAAACAGTGACTCTGTACAGTTACACAGTGAGCGATCTTCATCCTGAATAAACAGTGACTCTGTACAGTTACACAGTGAGTGAACCTCATCCTGAATAAACAGTGACTCTGTACAGTTACACAGTGAGTGAGCCTCACCCTGAATAAACCGTGACTGTACAGTTACACAGTGAGTGAACCTCACCCTGAATAAACCGTGACTGTACAGTTACACAGTGAGTGATCCTCACCCTGAATAAACAGTGACTCTGTACAGTTACACAGTGAGTGATCCTCACCCTGAATAAACAGTGACTCTGTACAGTTACACAGTGAGTGACCCTCAGCCGAAATAAACAGTGACTCTGTACAGTTACACAGTGAGTGATCCTCACCCTGAATAAAGAGTGACTCTGTACAGTTACACAGTGAGTGATCCACACCCTCAGTAAACAGTTACTCTGTACAGTTACACAGTGAGTGATCCTCGCCCTGAATAAACAGTGACTCTGTACAGTTACACAGTGAGTGATCCTCACTCACCCTGAATAAACAGTGACTCTGTACAGTTAAACAGTGAGTGATCCTCACCCTGAATAAACAGTGACTCTGTACAGTTACACAGTGAGTGATCCTCACCCTGAATAAACAGTGACTCTGTACAGTTACACAGCGAGTGATCCTCACTCACCCTGAATAAACAGTGACTCTGTACAGTTACACAGTGAGTGATCCTCACCATGAATAAACAGTGACTTTGTACAGTTACACAGTGAGTGATCCTCAACCTGAATAAACAGTGACTCTGTACAGTTACACAGTGAGTGACCCTCAGCCGAAATAAACAGTGACTCTGTACAGTTACACAGTGAGTGATCCACACCTTGAATAACCAGTTTCTCTGCAGTGTCACATTGAGTGAACCTCACCCTGAATAAACAGTGACTCTGTACAGTTACTCAGTGAGTGACCCTCACCCTGAATAAACAGTGACACTGTACAGTTACACAGTGAGTGATCCTCACCCTGCTGAATAAACAGTGACTATGTACAGTTACACAGTGAGTGATTCTCACCCTGAATAAATAGTGACTCTGTACAGTTACACAGGGAGTGATCCTCACCCTGAATAAACAGTGACTCTGTAGTTACACAGTGAGTGATCCTCAACTTGAATAACCAGTTTCTCTGCAGTGTCACATTGAGTGAACCTCACCCTGAATAAACAGTGACTCTGTACAGTTACTCAGTGAGTGACCCTCACCCTGAATAAACAGTGACACTGTACAGTTACACAGTGAGTGATCCTCACCCTGAATAAACAGTGACTCTGTACAGTTACACAGAGAGTGATCCTCACCCTGCTGAATACACAGTGACTCTGTACAGTTACACAGTGAGTGATCCTCACTCACCCTGAATAAACAGTGAATCTGTACAGTTACACAGTGAGTGATCCTCACCCTGAATAAACAGTGACTCTGTACAGTTACACAGTGAGTGATCCTCACCCTGAATAAACAGTGACTCTGTACAGTTACACAGCGAGTGATCCTCACTCACCCTGAATAAACAGTGATTCTGTACAGTTACACAGTGAGTGATCCTCACCCTGAATAAACAGTGACTCTGTACAGTTACACAGTGAGTGATCCTCACCCTGAATGAACAGTGACTCTGTACAGTTACACAGCGAGTGATCCTCACTCACCCTGAATAAACAGTGATTCTGTACAGTTACACAGTGAGTGATCCTCACCCTGAATGAACAGTGACTCTGTACAGTTACACAGCGAGTGATCCTCACTCACCCTGAATAAACAGTGACTCTGTACAGTTACACAGTGAGTGATCCTTACTCTGAATAAACAGTGACTCTGTACAGTTACACAGTGAGTAACCCTCAGCCGAAATAAACAGTGACTCTGTACAGTTACACAGTGAGTGATCCTCACCCTGAATAAACAGTGACTCTGTACAGTTACACAGAGAGTGATCCTCACCCTGAATAAACCTTGACTCTGTACAGTTACACAGTCAGTGATCCTTACTCTGAATAAACAGTGACTCTGTACAGTTACACAGTGAGTGATGCTCACCCTGAATAAACTGACTCAGTACAGTTACACAGAGAGTGATCCTCACCCTGAATAAACCTTGACTCTGTACAGTTAGACAGTCAGTGATCCTTACGCTGAATAAACAGTGGCTCTGTACAGTTACACAGGGATTCATCCTCACCCTGAATAAACAGTGACTCTGTACAGTTACACAGTGAGTGATCCTCACCCTGAATAAACAGTGACTCTGTACAGTTACACAGTGAGTGATCCTCACCCTGAATAAACAGTGACTCTGTACAGTTACTCAGTGAGTGACCCTCACCCTGAATAAACAGTGACACTGCACAGTTACACAGTGAGTGATCCTCACCCTGCTGAATAAACAGTGACTATGTACAGTTACACAGTGAGTGATTCTCACCCTGAATAAATAGTGACTCTGTACAGTTACACAGGGAGTGATCCTCACCCTGAATAAACAGTGACTCTGTAGTTACACAGTGAGTGATCCTCACCTTGAATAACCAGTTTCTCTGCAGTGTCACATTGAGTGAACCTCACCCTGAATAAACAGTGACTCTGTACAGTTACTCAGTGAGTGACCCTCACCCTGAATAAACAGTGACACTGTACAGTTACACAGTGAGTGATCCTCACCCTGAAGAAACAGTGACTCTGTACAGTTACACAGAGAGTGATCCTCACCCTGCTGAATACACAGTGACTCTGTACAGTTACACAGTGAGTGCTCCTCACTCACCCTGAATAAACAGTGAATCTGTACAGTTACACAGTGAGTGATCCTCACCCTGAATAAACAGTGACTCTGTACAGTTACACAGTGAGTGATCCTCACCCTGAATAAACAGTGACTCTGTACAGTTACACAGCGAGTGATCCTCACTCACCCTGAATAAACAGTGATTCTGTACAGTTACACAGTGAGTGATCCTCACCCTGAATAAACAGTGACTCTGTACAGTTACACAGTGAGTGATCCTCACCCTGAATGAACAGTGACTCTGTACAGTTACACAGCGAGTGATCCTCACTCACCCTGAATAAACAGTGATTCTGTACAGTTACACAGTGAGTGATCCTCACC
Source organism: Scyliorhinus torazame (assembly GCF_047496885.1). Lineage (NCBI taxonomy): Eukaryota > Metazoa > Chordata > Chondrichthyes > Carcharhiniformes > Scyliorhinidae > Scyliorhinus > Scyliorhinus torazame. Next base: position 133,098,775 of record NC_092727.1, read on the forward strand.
CTGAATAAACAGTGACTCTGTACAGTTACACAGTGAGTGATCCTCACCCTGAATGAACAGTGACTCTGTACAGTTACACAGCGAGTGATCCTCACTCACCCTGAATAAACAGTGACTCTGTACAGTTACACAGTGAGTGATCCTTACTCTGAATAAACAGTGACTCTGTACAGTTACACAGTGAGTAACCCTCAGCCGAAATAAACAGTGACTCTGTACAGTTACACAGTGAGTGATCCTCACCCTGAATAAACAGTGACTCTGTACAGTTACACAGAGAGTGATCCTCACCCTGAATAAACCTTGACTCTGTACAGTTACACAGTCAGTGATCCTTACTCTGAATAAACAGTGACTCTGTACAGTTACACAGTGAGTGATGCTCACCCTGAATAAACTGACTCAGTACAGTTACACAGAGAGTGATCCTCACCCTGAATAAACCTTGACTCTGTACAGTTAGACAGTCAGTGATCCTTACGCTGAATAAACAGTGGCTCTGTACAGTTACACAGGGATTCATCCTCACCCTGAATAAACAGTGACTCTGTACAGTTACACAGTGAGTGATCCTCACCCTGAATAAACAGTGACTCTGTACAGTTACACAGTGAGTGATCCTCACCCTGAATAAACAGTGACTCTGTACAGTTACACAGAGACTGATCCTCACCCTGAATAAACATTGACTCTGTATAGTTACACAGTGAGTGATCCTCACCATGAATAAACAGTGACTCTGTACAGTTACACAGTGAGTGATCCTCACCCTGAATAAACAGTGACTCTGTACAGTTACACAGTGAGTTTACCTCACCGTGAATAAACAGTGACTCTGTACAATTACACAGTGAGTGATCCACACCCTCAATAAACAGTGACTCTGTACAGTTACACAGTGAGTGATCCTCACCCTGAATAAACAGTGACTCTGTCCAGTTACACAGTGAGTGATCCTCACCCTGAATAAACAGTGACTCTGTAGTTACTCAGTGAGTGATCCTCACCTTGAATAACCAGGTTCTCTGCAGTTACACATTGCGTGAACCGCACCCTGAATAAACAGTGACTCTGTACAGTTACACAGTGAGTGATCCTCACCCTGAATAAACAGTGACTCTGTACAGTTACACAGTGAGTGATCCTCACCCTGCTGAATAAACAGTGACTCTGTACAGTTACACAGTGAGTGATCCTCACCCTGAATAAACAGTGACTCTGTACAGTTACTCAGTGAGTGATCCTCACCCTGAATAAACAGTGACTCTGTACAGTTACACAGCGAGTGATCCTCACCCTGAATAAACAGTGACTCTGTACAGTTACACAGTGAGTGACCCTCATCCTGAATAAACAGTGACTCTGTACAGTTACAAAGTGAGTGACCCTCACCCTGAATAAACAGTGACTCTGTACAGTTACACAGTGAACGGCCTCACCCTGAATAAACAGTGACTCTGTACAGTTACACAGTGAGTGATCCTCACCCTGAATCAACACTGACTCTGTACGGTTACACAGTGAGTGACCCTCACCCTGAATAAACAGTGACTTTGTACAGTTACACAGTGAGTGACCCTCACCCTGAATAAACAGTGACTCTGTACATTTACACAGTGAGTGATCCTCACCCTGAATAAACAGTGACTCTTTACAGTTGCACAGAGAGTGATCCTCACCCTGCTGAATAAACAGTGACTCTGTACAGTTACACAGTGAGTGATCCTCACCCTGAATAAACAGTGACTCTGTACAGTTACACAGTGAGTGATTCTCACCCTGAATAAATAGTGACTCTGTACAGTTACACAGTGAGTGACCCTCAGCCGAAATAAACAGTGAATCTGTACAGTTACAAAGTGAGTGATCCTAACCATGAATAAACAGTGACTCTGTACAGTTACACAGTGAGTGATCCTCACCCTGAATAAACAGTGACTCTGTACAGTTACACGGAGAGTGATCCTCACCCTGCTGAATAAACAGTGACTCTGTACAGTTACACAGTGAGTGATTCTCACCCTGAATAAACAGTGACTCTGTACAGTTACACAGGGAGTGATCCTCACCCTGAATAAACAGTGACTCTGTACAGTTACTCAGTGAGTGATCCTCACCCTGAATAAACAGTGACTCTGTACAGTTACTCAGTGAGTGATCCTCACCCTGAATAAACAGTGAGTCTGTACAGTTACACAGTGAGTGATCCTCACCCTGAATAAACAGTGACTCTGTAGTTACTCAGTGAGTGATCCTCACCTTGAATAACCAGTTTCTCTGCAGTTACACACTGAGTGAACCTCACTCTGAATAAACAGTGACTCTGTACAGTTACACAGTGAGTGACCCTCACCCTGAATAAACAGTGACTCTGTACAGTTACACAGTGAGTGATCCTCACCCTGCTGAATAAACAGTGACTCTGTACATTTACACAGTGAGTGATCCTCACCCTGAATAAACAGTGACTCTGTACAGTTACACAGTGAGTGAACCTCACCCTGAATAAACAGTGACTCTGCACAGTTACACAGTGAGTGATCCTCACCCTGAATAAACAGTGATTCTGTACAGTTACACAGTGAGTGAACCTCACCCTGAATAAACAGTGACTCTGTACAGTTACACAGTGAGTGAACCTCACCCTGAATAAACCGTGACTGTACAGTTACACAGTGAGTGAACCTCACCCTGAATAAACCGTGACTGTACAGTTACACAGTGAGTGATCCTCACCCTGAATAAACAGTGACTCTGTACAGTTACACAGTGAGTGATCCTCACCCTGAATAAACAGTGACTCTGTACAGTTACACAGTGAGTGATGCTCACCATTAATAAACAGTGACTCTGTACAGTTACACAGTGAGTGACCCTCACCATGAATAAACAGTGACTTTGTACAGTTACACAGTGAGTGATCCTCACCATGAATAAACAGTGAGTCTGTACAGTTACTCAATGAGTGATCCTCACCCTGAATAAACAGTGACTCTCTACAGTTACACAGTGAGTGATCCTCACCCTGAATAAACAGTCACTCTGTACAGTTACTCAGTGAGTGATCCTCACCCTGAATAACAGTGACTCTGTACAGTTACACAGTGAGTGATCCTCACCCTGCTGAATAAACAGTGACTCTGTACAGTTACATAGAACATAGAACGATGCAGCGCAGTACAGGCCCTTCGGCCCACGATGTTGCATGAAACAAAAGCCATCTAACCTACACTATGCCATTATCATCCATATGTTTATCCAATAAACTTTTAAATGCCCTCAACGATGGCGAGTTCACTACTGTTGCAGGTAGGGCATTCCACGGCCTCACTACTCTTTGCGTAAAGAACCTACCTCTGACCTCTGTCCTATATCTATTACCCCTCAGTTTAAAGCTATGTCCCCTCGTGCCAGCCATTTCCATCCGCGGGAGAAGGCTCTCACTGTCCACCCTATCTAACCCCCTGATCATTTTGTATGCCTCTATTAAGTCTCCTCTTAACCTTCTTCTCTCTAACGAAAACAACCTCAAGTCCATCAGCCTTTCCTCATAAGATTTTCCCTCCATACCAGGCAACATCCTGGTAAATCTCATCTGCACCCACTCCAAAGCCTCCACGTCCTTCCTATAATGCGGTGACCAGAACTGTACGCAATACTCCAAATGCGGCCGTACCAGAGTTCTGTACAGCTGCAACATGACCTCCTGACTCCGGAACTCAATCCCTCTACCAATAAAGGCCAACACTCCATAGGCCTTCTTCACAACCCTATCAACCTGGGTGGCAACTTTCAGGGATCTATGTACATGGACACCTAGATCCCTCTGCTCATCCACACTTCCAAGAACTTTACCATTAGCCAAATATTCTGCATTCCTGTTACTCCTTCCAAAGTGAATCACCTCACACTTCTCTACATTAAACTCCATTTGCCACCTCTCAGCCCAGCTCTGCAGCTTATCTATATCCCTCTGTAACCTGCTACATCCTTCCACACTGTCGACAACACCACCGACTTTAGTATCGTCTGCAAATTTACTCACCCACCCTTCTGCGCCTTCCTCTAGGTCATTGATAAAAATGACAAACAGCAACGGCCCCAGAACAGATCCTTGTGGTACTCCACTTGTGACTGTACTCCATTCTGAACATTTCCCATCAACCACCACCCTCTGTCTTCTTTCAGCTAGCCAATTTCTGATCCACATCTCTAAATCACCCTCAATCCCCAGCCTCCGTATTTTCTGCAAAGCCTACCGTGGGGAACCTTATCAAACGCTTTGCTGAAATCCATATACACCACATCAACTTCTCTACCCTCGTCTACCTGTTCAGTCACCTTCTCAAAGAACTCGATAAGGTTTGTGAGGCATGACCTACCCTTCACAAAGCCATGCTGACTATCCCTGATCATATTATTCCTATCTAGATGATTATAAATCTTGTCTCTTATAATCCCCTCCAAGACTTTACCCACTACAGACGTGAGGCTCACCGGTCTATAGTTGCCGGGGTTGTCTCTGCTCCCCTTTTTGAACAAAGGGACCACATTTGCTATCCTCCAGTCCTCTGGCACTATTCCTGTAGCCAATGATGACATAAAAATCAAAGCCAAAGGTCCAGCAATCTCTTCCCTGGCCTCCCAGAGAATCCTTGGATAAATCCCATCAGGCCCCGGGGACTTATCTATTTTCAGCCTGTCCAGAATTGCCAACACCTCTTCCCTACGTACCTCAATGCCATCTATTCTAATAGCCTGGGTCTCAGCATTCTCCTCCACAACATTATCTTTTTCCCGAGTGAATACTGACGAAAAATATTCATTTAATATCTCGCCTATCTCTTCAGACTCCACACACAACTTCCCATCCCTGTCCTTGACTGTTCCTACTCTTTCCCTCGTCATTCGCTTATTCCTGACATACCTATAGAAAGCTTTTGGGTTTTCCTTGATCCTACCTGCCAAATACTTCTCATGTCCCCTCCTTGCTCGTCTTAGCTCTCTCTTTAGATCCTTCCTCGCTACCTTGTAACTATCCATCGCCCCAACTGAAACTTCACACCTCATCTTCACATAGGCCTCCTTCTTCATCTTAACAAGAGATTCCACTTCTTTGGTAAACCACGGTTTCCTCGCTCTACGCCTTCCTCCCTGCCTGACCGGTACATACTTATCAAGAACACGCAGAAGCTGATCCTTGAACAAGCTCCACTTATCCAGTGTGCCCAACACTTGCAGCCTACTTCTCCACCTTATCCCCCCCAAGTCCCGTCTAATGGCATCATAATTGCCCTTCCCCCAGCTATAATTCTTGCCCTGCGGTGTATACTTATCCCTTTCCATCATTAACGTAAACGTCACCGAATTGTGGTCACTGTCCCCAAAGTGCTCTCCTACCTCCAAATCCAACACCTGGCCTGGTTCATTACCCAAAACCAAATCCAACGTGGCCTCGCCTCTTGTTGGCCTGTCAACATATTGTGTCAGGAAACCCTCCTGCACACACTGTACAAAAAACGACCCATCTAATGTACTCGAACTATATCTTTTCCAGTCAATATTTAGAAAGTTAAAGTCTCCCATAATAACTACCCTGTTACTTTCGCTCTTATCCAGGATCATCCTCGCCATCCTTTCCTCTACATCCCTAGAACTATTTGGAGGCCTATAGAAAACTCCCAACAGGGTGACCTCTCCTTTCCTGTTTCTAACCTCAGCCCATACTACCTCGGAAGATGAGTCCCCATCTAGCATCCTCTCCGCCACCGTAATACTGCTCTTGACTAGCAGCGCCACACCTCCCCCTCTTTTGCCTCCTTCTCTGAGCTTACTAAAACACCTAAACCCCGGAACCTGCAACATCCATTCCTGTCCCTGCTCTATCCATGTCTCCGAAATGGCCACAACATCGAAGTCCCAGGTACCAACCCATGCTTCCAGTTCCCCTACCTTATTTTGTATACTCCTGGCATTGAAGTAGACACACTTCAAACCACCTACCTGAACACTGGCCCCCTCCTGCGACGTCAAATCTGTGCTCCTGACCTCTATACTCTCATTCTCCCTTACCCTAAAACTACAATCCAGGTTCCCATGCCCCTGCTGCATTAGTTTAAACCCCCCCAAAGAGCACTAACAAATCTCCCCCCCAGGATATTTATGCCCCTCAGGTTCAGATGTAGACCATCCTGTCTGTAGAGGTCCCACCTTCCCCAGAAAGAGGCCCAGTTATCCAGAAATCTGAATCCCTCCCGCCTGCACCATCCCTGTAGCCACGTGTTTAAATGCTCTCTCTCCCTATTCCTCATCTCACTATCACGTGGCACGGGCAACAATCCAGAGATAACAACTCTGTTTGTTCTAGTTCTGAGCTTCCATCCTAGCTCCCTGAAAGCCTGCCTGACATCCTTGTCCCCTTCCCTACCTATGTCCTTAGTGCCAATGTGGACCACGACTTGGGGCTGCTCCCCCTCCCCCTTAAGGACCCGGAAAACACGATCCGAGACATCACGTACCCTTGCACCTGGGAGGCAACATACCAAACGTGAGTCTCTCACGCTCCCACAAAATCTCCTATCTGTGCCCCTGACTATCGAGTCCCCAATTACTAATGCTCTGCTCCTCTCCCCCCTTCCCTTCTGAGCAACAGGGACAGACTCCGTGCCAGAGGCCCGTACCCCATGGCTTACCCCTGGTAAGCCCCCCCCCCACAAGTATCCAAAGCGGTATACTTGTTTCTCCGGGGAACGACTGCAGGGGATCCCTGCACTGACTGCTTCTTCCCAGTCCCTCTTACAGTTACCCATCTATCTCCAATCTTTGGTGTAACTAATTCCCTAAAGCTGCTATCTATGACCCCCTCTGCCTCCCGAATGATCCTAAGTTCTTCCAACTCCAGCTCCAGTTCCCTAACTCGGTCTTGGAGGAGCTGGAGATGGCAGCACTTCCTGCAGGTAAAATCAGCAGGGACACGAACGGCATCCCTCACCTCAAACATCCTGCAGGAGGAACATTGCACTCCCTTCCCTGCCATTCCTCTAACTTTCTACCAAGATCTGGCTAAAAACTAAATTAAAAAATTTTTTAAAATAATAATAATAATAAAATATGGTACTTACCTCACACCAATGGGTTTTATTATTAGGTTAGAGGAGGAGGGCGGGTGTAGTGTCTCGGGTTTCCTCTCCACCAGAATTTATTGGTGAGGGTCTTCCCAGAAGTCCGCGGGTCGAACTTCCTGTTCCCGCCTTAAACACTAAAATTAAAAAAAACAGCAAAGAGGGACCGAAAACGGGACCAGGTAAGTGTTTACCTAAATACTCACCCACCAGCTGCCTCTGCGTTCCGCTCCCGCTGAAACTCCAAGATCTGCTCCTCCCAGAAATCACTTGCGCACTGCTCCCGCTGAAATTGACTAGCCTGCTCCTGCAAAGGTAAGTGTTTATAAAGGAGAAACTTACCTCCCAGAAATCACTTGCGCACTGTTCCCGCTGAAATTGGCTAGCCTGCTCCTGTGAAGGTCTCCCAGAAATCACTAACGCTCCGCTCCCGCTGAAATCGACTGGCCTGCTCCTGCAAAGGTAAGTGTTTTTACTCAGTAAGTGATCCTCACCTTGAATAAACAGTCACTCTGTACAGTTACATAGTGGGTGATCGTCACACTGAATAAACAGTGACTCTGTACAGTTACACAGTGAGTAATCCTCACCCTGAATAAACAGTGGCTCTGTCCAGTTACACAGTGAGTGATCCTCACCCTGAATAAACAGTGGCTCTGTCCAGCTACACAGAGAGTGATCCTCACCCTGAATAAACAGTGACACTGTACAGTTACACAATGAGTGATCCTCGCCCTGAATAAACAGTGACTCTGTACAGTTGCACAGTATGTGATCCTCACACTGAATAAACAGTAACTCTGTACAGTTACACAGAGTGATCCTCACCCTGAATAAAAAGTGACTCTGTACAGTTACAGAGTGAGTGATCCTCACCCTGAATAAACAGTGGCTCTACACAGTTACTCAGCGAGTGAACCTCACACTGAAAAAACAGTGACTCTGTACAGTTACTCAGTGAGTGATCCTCACCCTGAATAAACAGTGACTCCGTACAGTTACACAGTGAGTGATTCTTACCCTGAATAAACAGTGACTCTGTACAGTTACACAGTGAGTGATCCTTAACCTGAATAAACAGTGACTCTGTACAGTTACACAATGAGTGATCCTCACCCTGAATAAACAGTGACTCTGTGCAGTTACACAGTGAGTGATCCTCACCCTGAATAAACAGTGACTCTGTATAGTTACACAGTGAGTGATCCTCACCCTCCATAAACAGTAACTCTGTACAGTTGCACAGTGAGTGAACCACACGTTCAATAAACAGTGACTCTCTACAGTTACACAGTGAGTGATCCTCACCCTGCTGAATAAACAGTGACTCTGTACAGTTACACAGTGAGTGATCCTCACCCTGAAAAAACAGTGACTCTGTACAGTTACAAAGCGAGTGATCCTCACCCTGAATAAACAGTGATTCTGTACAGTTACACAGTGAGTGATCCTCACCCTGAATAAACAGTGATTCTGTACAGTTACACAGTGAGTGATCCTCACCCTGAATAAGCAGTGACTCTCTGTACAGTTCACAGAATGATCCTCACTCTGAATAAACAGTGACTCTGTACAGTCACACAGTGAGTGAATCTCACCCTGAAAAAACAGTGACACTATACAGTTACTCAGTGAGTGATCCTCGCCCTGCTGAATAAACAGTGAATCTGTACAGTTACACAGTGAGTTATCCTCACCCTCAATAAACAGTGACTCTGTACAGTTACACAGTGAGTGATCCTTACCCTGAATAAACAGTGACTCTGTACAGTTACGCAGTGAGTGATCCTTACCCTGAATAAAAAGTGACTCTGTGCAGTTACACAGTGAGTGATCCTCACCCTGAATAAACAGTGACACTGTACAGTTACACAGTGAGTGATCCTCACCCTGAATAAACAGTGACTCTGTACAGTTACACAGTGAGTGAACCTCACCCTGAATAAACAGTGAATGTGTACAGTTACGCAGTGAGTGATCCTTACCCTGAATAAACAGTGACTCTGTACAGTTACACAGCGAGTATTCCTCACCCAGAATAAACAGTGACTCTGTACAGTTACACAGTGAGTGATCCTCACCCTGAATAAACAGTGACTCTGTACAGTTACACAGCGAGTATTCCTCACCCTGAATAAACAGTGACTCTGTGCAGTTACACAGTGAGTGATCCTCACCCTGAATAAACAGTGACACTGTACAGTTACACAGTGAGTGATCCTCACCCTCAATAAACAGTAACTCTGTACAGTTACACAGTGAGTGATCCTCACCCTGAATAAACAGTGACACTGTACAGTTACACAGTGAGTGATCCTCACCCTGAATAAACAGTGACTCTGTACAGTTACACAGTGAGTGAACCTCACCCTGAATAAACAGTGAATGTGTACAGTTACGCAGTGAGTGATCCTTACCCTGAATAAACAGTGACTCTGTACAGTTACACAGCGAGTATTCCTCACCCAGAATAAACAGTGACTCTGTACAGTTACACAGTGAGTGATCCTCACCCTGAATAAACAGTGACTCTGTACAGTTACACAGCGAGTATTCCTCACCCTGAATAAACAGTGACTCTGTGCAGTTACACAGTGAGTGATCCTCACCCTGAATAAACAGTGACACTGTACAGTTACACAGTGAGTGATCCTCACCCTCAATAAACAGTAACTCTGTACAGTTACACAGTGAGTGATCCTTACCCTGAATAAACAGTGCCTCTGTACAGTTACACAGGGAGTGACCCTCAGCCTGAATAAAGTGACTCTGTACAGTTACACAGTGAGTGATCTTCACCCTGAATAAAGTGACTCTGTACAGTTACACAGTGAGTGATCCTCACCCTGAATAAACAGTGATGCTGTACAGTTACGCAGTGAGCGATCCTTACCCTGAATAAACAGTGACTCTGTGCAGTTACACAGTGAGTGATCCACACTCTCAATAAACAGTGACTATGTACAGTTACACAGTGAGTGATCCTCACCCTGAATAAACAGTGACACTGTACAGTTACACAGTGAGTGATCCTCACCCTGAATAAACAGTGACTCTGTGGAGTTACACAGTGAGTGAACCTCACCCTGAATAAACAGTGAATGTGTACAGTTACGCAGTGGGTGATCCTTACCCTGAATTAACAGTGACTCTGTACAGTTACACAGCGAGTATTCCTCACCCAGAATAAACAGTGACTCTGTACAGTTACACAGTGAGTGATCCTCACCCTGAATAAACAGTGACTCTGTACAGTTACACAGTGAGTGATCCTCACCCTGAATAGACAGTGACTCTGTACAGTGACACAGTGAGTGATCCACACCCTGAATAAACAGTGACTCTGTGCAGTTACACAGTGAGTGATCCTCACCCTGCTGAATAAACAGTGACTCTGTACAGTTACACAGTGAGTGATCCTCACCCTGAATAAACAGTGACTCTGTACAGTTACACAGTGAGTGATCCTCACCCAGAATAAACAGTGACTCTGTACAGTTACACAGTGAGTGATCCTCACCCTGCTGAATAAACAGTGACTCTGTACAGTTACACAGTAAGTGGACCTCAGCCTGAATAAACAGTGACTCTGTACAGTTACACAGTGAGTGATCCTTACCCTGAATAAACAGTGACTCTGTACAGTTACACAGTGAGTGATCCTCACCCTGAATAGACAGTGACTCTGTACAGTTACACAGTGAGTGATCCTCACCCTGAATAAACAGTGACTCTGTACAGTTACACAGTCAGTGATCCTCACCCTGCTGAATAAACAGTGACTCTGTACAGTTACTCAGTGAGTGATCCTCACCCTGAATAAACAGTGACTATGTACAGTTACACAGTGAGTGATCCTCACCCTGAATAAACAGTGACTCAGTACAGTTACACAGTGAGTGATCCTCACCCTGAATAAACAGTGACTCTGTACAGTGACACAGTGTGTGATCCTTACCCTGAATAAACAGTGACTCTGCACAGTTACACAGTGAGTGACCCTCACCCTGAATAAACAGTGACTCTGTACAGTTACACAGTGAGTGACCCTCACCCTGAATAAACAGTGACTCAGTACAGTTACACAGTGAGTGACCCTCACCCTGAATAAACAGGGACTCTGTACAGTTACACAGTGAGTGACCCTCATCCTGAATAAACAGTGACTCTGTACAGTTACACAGTGAGTGACACTCACCCTGAATAAACAGTGACTCTGTACAGTTACACAGTGAGTGGCCCTCACCCTGAATAAACAGTGACTCTGTACAGTTACACAGTGAGTGATCCTCACCCTGAATAAACAGTGACTATGTACAGTTACACAGTGATAGATCCTTACCCTGAATAAACAGTGACTCTGTACAGTTACACATTGAGTGATCATCACCCTGAATAAACAGTGACTCTGTACAGTTACACAGTGAGTGATCCTCACCCTGAATAAACAGTAACTCTGTACAGTTACACAGTGAGTGATCTTCACCCTGAATAAACAGTGACTCTGTACAGTTACACAGTGAGTGATCCTCACCCTGAATAAACAGTGACTCTGTACAGTTACACAGTGAGTGATCTTCACCCTGAATAAACAGTGACTCTGTACAGTGACACATTGAGTAATTATAACCCTGAATAAACAGTGACTCTGGACAGTTACACAGTGAGTGATCCTCACCCTGAATAAACAGTGACTCTGTACAGTTACACAGTGAGTGACCCTCACCCTGAATAAACAGTGACTCTGTACAGTTACACAGTGAGTGATCCTTACCCTGAATAAACAGTGACTCTGTACAGTTACACAGTGAGTGATCCTCACCCTGAATAGACAGTGACTCTGTACAGTTACACAGTGAGTGATCCTCACCCTGAATAAACAGTGACTCTGTACAGTTACACAGTCAGTGATCCTCACCCTGCTGAATAAACAGTGACTCTGTACAGTTACTCAGTGAGTGATCCTCACCCTGAATAAACAGTTACTATGTACAGTGACACAGTGAGTGATCCTCACCCTGAATAAACAGTGACTCTGTACAGTTACACAGTGAGTGATCCTCACCCTGAATAAACAGTGACTCTGTACAGTGACACAGTGTGTGATCCTTACCCTGAATAAACAGTGACTCTGCACAGTTACACAGTGAGTGACCCTCACCCTGAATAAACAGTGACTCTGTACAGTTACACAGTGAGTGACCCTCGCCCTGAATAAACAGTGACTCAGTACAGTTACACAGTGAGTGACCCTTACCCTGAATAAACAGGGACTCTGTACAGTTACACAGTGAGTGACCCTCATCCTGAATAAACAGTGACTCTGTACAGTTACACAGTGAGTGACACTCACCCTGAATAAACAGTGACTCTGTACAGTTACACAGTGAGTGACCCTCACCCTGAATAAACAGTGACTCTGTACAGTTACACAGTGAGTGATCCTCACCCTGAATAAACAGTGACTATGTACAGTTACACAGTGAGTGATCCTCACCCTGAATAAACAGTGACTCTGTACAGTTACACAGTGAGTGAACCTCACACTGAAAAAGCAGTGACTCTGTACAGTTACACAGTGAGTGATCCTTACCCTGAATAAACAGTGACTCTGTACAGTTACACAGTGAGTGATCCTCACCCTGAATAAACAGTGACTCTGTACAGTTACACAGTGAGTGATCCTCACCCTGAATAAACAGTGACTATGTACAGTTACACAGTGAGTGATCCTCACCCTGAATAAACAGTGACTCTGTACAGTTACACAGTGAGTGATCCTCACCCTGAATAAACAGTGACTATGTACAGTTACACAGTGAGTGATCCTCACCCTGAATAAACAGTGACTCTGTACAGTTACACAGTGAGTGATCCTCACCCTGAATAAACAGTGACTATGTACAGTTACACAGTGAGTGATCCTCACCCTGAATAAACAGTGACTATGTACAGTTACACAGTGAGTGATCCTCACCCTGAATAAACAGTGACTCTGTACAGTTACACAGTGAGTGATCTTCACCCTGAATAAACAGTGACTCTGTACAGTTACACAGTGAGTGACCCTCACCCTGAATAAACAGTGACTCTGTACAGTTACACAGTGAGTGACCCTCACCCTGAATAAACAGTGAGTCTGTACAGTTACACATTGAGTGATCCTCACCCTGAATAAACAGTGACACTGTACAGTTACACAGTGAGTGATCCTCACCCTGAATAAACAGTGATTCTGTACAGTTACACAGAGAGTGATCCTCACCCTGCTGAATAAACAGTGACTCTGTACAGTTACACAGTGAGTGATCCTAACCATGAATAAACAGTGACTCTGTACAGTTACACAGTGAGTGACCCTCAGCCTAATTAAACAGTGACTCTGTACAGTTACAAAGTGAGTGATCCTAACCATGAATAAACAGTGACTCTGTACAGTTACACAGTGAGTGACCCTCACCCTGAATAAACAGTGACTCTGTACAGTTACACAGTGAGTGACCCTCACCCTGAATAAACAGTGACTCTGTACAGTTACACAGTGAGTGACCCTCACCCTGAATAAACAGTGACTCTGTACAGTTACACAGTGAATGGCCTCACCCTGAATAAACAGTGACTCTGTACAGTTACGCAGTGAGTGATCCTCACCCTGAATCAACACTGACTCTGTACAGTTACACAGTGAGTGACCCTCACCCTGAATAAACAGTGACTCTGTACAGTTACACAGTGAGTGACCCTCACCCTGAATAAACAGTGACTCTGTACAGTTACACAGTGAGTGATCCTCACCCTGAATAAACAGTGACTCTGTACAGTTACACAGAGAGTGATCCTCACCCTGCTGAATAAACAGTGAATCTGTACAGTTACACAGTGAGTGATTCTCACCCTGAATAAACAGTGATTCTGTACAGTTACACAGTGAGTGACCCTCAGCCGAAATAAACAGTGACTCTGTACAGTTACAAAGTGAGTGATCCTAACCATGAATAAACAGTGACTCTGTACAGTTACACAGTGAGTGACCCTCACCCTGAATAAACAGTGACTCTGTACAGTTACACAGTGAGTGACCCTCACCCTGAATAAACAGTGACTCTGTACAGTTACACAGTGAGTGATCCTCACCCTGAATAAACAGTGACTCTGTACAGTTACACAGAGAGTGATCCTCACCCTGCTGAATAAACAGTGAATCTGTACAGTTACACAGTGAGTGATTCTCACCCTGAATAAACAGTGATTCTGTACAGTTACACAGAGAGTGATCCTCACCCTGCTGAATAAACAGTGACTATGTACAGTTACACAGTGAGTGATTCTCACCCTGAATAAACAGTGACTCTGTACAGTTACACAGGGAGTGATCCTCACCCTGAATAAACAGTGACTCTGTAGTTACACAGTGAGTGATCCTCACCTTGAATAACCAGTTTCTCTGCAGTGTCACATTGAGTGAACCTCACCCTGAATAAACAGTGACTCTGTACAGTTACTCAGTGAGTGACCCTCACCCTGAATAAACAGTGACACTGTACAGTTACACAGTGAGTGATCCTCACCCTGAATAAACAGTGACTCTGTACAGTTACACAGAGAGTGATCCTCACCCTGCTGAATAAACAGTGACTCTGTACAGTTACACAGTGAGTGACCCACACCCTGCTGAATAAACAGTGACTCTGTACAGTTACACAGTGAGTGATTCTCACCCTGAATAAACTCTGACTCTGTACAGTTACTCAGTGAGTGATCCTCACCCTGAATAAACAGTGACTCTGTACAGTTACACAGTGAGTGATCCTCACCCTGAATAAACTGTGACTCTGTACAGTTACACAGTGAGTGATCCTCACCCTGCTGAATAAACAGTGACTCTGTACAGTTACACAGTGAGTGATCCTCACCCTGAATAAACAGTGACTCTGTACAGATACACAGTGAGTGAACCTCACCCTGCTGAATAAGCAGTGACTCTATAAACTTACACAGTGAGTGATCCTCACTCTGAATAAACAGTGACTCTGTACAGTTACACAGTGAGTGATCCTCACCTTGTATAAACAGTGACACTGTAGTTACTCAGTGAGTGATCCTCACCTTGAATAACCAGTTTCTCTGCAGTTACACATTGAGTGAACGTCACCCTGAATAAACAGTGACTCTGTACAGTTACACAGTGAGCGATCTTCATCCTGAATAAACAGTGACTCTGTACAGTTACACAGTGAGTGATCCTCACCCTGAATAAAAAGTGACTCTGTACAGTTACACAGAGAGTGATCCTCACCCTGCTGAATAAACAGTGACTATGTACAGTTACACAGTGAGTGATTCTCACCCTGAATAAACAGTGACTCTGTACAGTTACACAGGGAGTGATCCTCACCCTGAATAAACAGTGACTCTGTAGTTACACAGTGAGTGATCCTCACCTTGAATAACCAGTTTCTCTGCAGTGTCACATTGAGTGAACCTCACCCTGAATAAACAGTGACTCTGTACAGTTACTCAGAGAGTGACCCTCACCCTGAATAAACAGTGACACTGTACAGTCACACAGTGAGTGATACTCACCCTGAATAAACAGTGATTCTGTACAGTTACACAGAGAGTGATCCTCACCTGCTAAATAAACAGTGACTCTGTACAGTTACACAGTGAGTGACCCACACCCTGCTGAATAAACAGTGACTCTGTACAGTTACACAGTGAGTGATTCTCACCCTGAATAAAATCTGACTCTGTACAGTTACTCAGTGAGTGATCCTCACCCTGAATAAACAGTGACTCTGTACAGTTACACAGTGAGTGATCCTCACCCTGAATAAACTGTGACTCTGTACAGTTACACAGTGAGTGATCCTCACCCTGCTGAATAAACAGTGACTCTGTACAGTTACACAGTGAGTGATCCTCACCCTGAATAAACAGTGACTCTGTACAGATACACAGTGAGTGAACCACACCCTGCTGAATAAACAGTGACTCTATACACTTACACAGTGAGTGATCCTCACTCTGAATAAACAGTGACTCTGTACAGTTACACAGTGAGCGATCCTCACCCTGAATAAACAGTGACACTGGAGTTACTCAGTGAGTGATCCTCACCTTGAATAACCTGTTTCTCTGCAGTTACACATTGAGTGAACCTCACCCTGAATAAACAGTGACTCTGTACAGTTACACAGTGAGCGATCTTCATCCTGAATAAACAGTGACTCTGTACAGTTACACAGTGAGTGAACCTCATCCTGAATAAACAGTGACTCTGTACAGTTACACAGTGAGTGAGCCTCACCCTGAATAAACCGTGACTGTACAGTTACACAGTGAGTGAACCTCACCCTGAATAAACCGTGACTGTACAGTTACACAGTGAGTGATCCTCACCCTGAATAAACAGTGACTCTTTACAGTTACACAGCGAGTGAACCTCACAGTGAAAAAACAGTGACTCTGTACAGTTACTCAGTGAGTGACCCTCAGCCGAAATAAACAGTGACTCTGTACAGTTACACAGTGAGTGACCCTCACCCTGAATAAACAGTGACTCTGTACAGTTACACAGTGAGTGATCCTCACCCTGAATAAACAGTGACTCTGTACAGTTACACAGTGAGTGATCCTCACCCTGAATAAACAGTGACTCTGTACAGTTACACAGAGAGTGATCCTCACCCTGAATAAACAGTGACTCTGTACAGTTACACAGTGAGTGATCCTCACCCTGAATAAACAGTGACTCTGTACAGTTACACAGCGAGTGATCCTCACTCACCCTGAATAAACAGTGACTCTGTACAGTTACACAGTGAGTGATCCTCACCCTGAATAAACAGTGACTCTGTACAGTTACACAGAGAGTGATCCTCACCCTGCTGAATAAACAGTGACTATGTACAGTTACACAGTGAGTGATTCTCACCCTGAATAAACAGTGACTCTGTACAGTTACACAGGGAGTGATCCTCACCCTGAATAAACAGTGACTCTGTAGTTACACAGTGAGTGATCCTCACCTTGAATAACCAGTTTCTCTGCAGTGTCACATTGAGTGAACCTCACCCTGAATAAACAGTGACTCTGTACAGTAACTCAGTGAGTGACCCTCACCCTGAATAAACAGTGACACTGTACAGTTACACAGTGAGTGATCCTCACCCTGAATAAACTCTGACTCTGTACAGTTACTCAGTGAGTGATCCTCACCCTGAATAAACAGTGACTCTGTACAGTTACACAGTGAGTGATCCTCACCCTGAATAAACTGTGACTCTGTACAGTTACACAGTGAGTGATCCTCACCCTGCTGAATAAACAGTGACTCTGTACAGTTACACAGTGAGTGATCCGCACCCTGAATAAACAGTGACTCTGTACAGATACACAGTGAGTGAACCTCACCCTGCTGAATAAGCAGGGACTCTATAAACTTACACAGTGAGTGATCCTCACTCTGAATAAACAGTGACTCTGTACAGTTACACAGTGAGTGATCCTCACCTTGTATAAACAGTGACACTGTAGTTACTCAGTGAGTGATCCTCACCTTGAATAACCAGTTTCTCTGCAGTTACACATTGAGTGAACGTCACCCTGAATAAACAGTGACTCTGTACAGTTACACAGTGAGCGATCTTCATCCTGAATAAACAGTGACTCTGTACAGTTACACAGTGAGTGATCCTCACCCTGAATAAAAAGTGACTCTGTACAGTTACACAGAGAGTGATCCTCACCCTGCTGAATAAACAGTGACTATGTACAGTTACACAGTGAGTGATCCTCACCCTGAGTAAACAGTGACTCTGTACAGTTACACAGTGAGTGATCCTCACCCTGAATAAACAGTGACTCTGTACAGTTACACAGTGAGTGATTCTCACCCAGAATAAACAGTGACTCTGTACAGTTACACAGGGAGTGATCCTCACCTTGAATAACCAGTTTCTCTGCAGTGTCACATTGAGTGAACCTCACCCTGAATAAACAGTGACTCTGTACAGTTACTCAGTGAGTGACCCTCACCCTGAATAAACAGTGACACTGTACAGTCACACAGTGAGTGATACTCACCCTGAATAAACAGTGACTCTGTACAGTTACACAGAGAGTGATCCTCACCTGCTAAATAAACAGTGACTCTGTACAGTTACACAGTGAGTGACCCACACCCTGCTGAATAAACAGTGACTCTGTACAGTTACACAGTGAGTGATTCTCACCCTGAATAAACTCTGACTCTGTACAGTTACTCAGTGAGTGATCCTCACCCTGAATAAACAGTGACTCTGTACAGTTACACAGTGAGTGATCCTCACCCTGAATAAACTGTGACTCTGTACAGTTACACAGTGAGTGATCCTCACCCTGCTGAATAAACAGTGACTCTGTACAGTTACACAGTGAGTGATCCTCACCCTGAATAAACAGTGACTCTGTACAGATACACAGTGAGTGAACCACACCCTGCTGAATAAACAGTGACTCTATACACTTACACAGTGAGTGATCGTCACTCTGAATAAACAGTGACTCTGTACAGTTACACAGTGAGCGATCCTCACCCTGAATAAACAGTGACACTGGAGTTACTCAGTGAGTGATCCTCACCTTGAATAACCTGTTTCTCTGCAGTTACACATTGAGTGAACCTCACCCTGAATAAACAGTGACTCTGTACAGTTACACAGTGAGCGATCTTCATCCTGAATAAACAGTGACTCTGTACAGTTACACAGTGAGTGAACCTCATCCTGAATAAACAGTGACTCTGTACAGTTACACAGTGAGTGAGCCTCACCCTGAATAAACCGTGACTGTACAGTTACACAGTGAGTGAACCTCACCCTGAATAAACCGTGACTGTACAGTTACACAGTGAGTGATCCTCACCCTGAATAAACAGTGACTCTGTACAGTTACACAGTGAGTGATCCTCACCCTGAATAAACAGTGACTCTGTACAGTTACACAGTGAGTGACCCTCAGCCGAAATAAACAGTGACTCTGTACAGTTACACAGTGAGTGATCCTCACCCTGAATAAAGAGTGACTCTGTACAGTTACACAGTGAGTGATCCACACCCTCAGTAAACAGTTACTCTGTACAGTTACACAGTGAGTGATCCTCGCCCTGAATAAACAGTGACTCTGTACAGTTACACAGTGAGTGATCCTCACTCACCCTGAATAAACAGTGACTCTGTACAGTTAAACAGTGAGTGATCCTCACCCTGAATAAACAGTGACTCTGTACAGTTACACAGTGAGTGATCCTCACCCTGAATAAACAGTGACTCTGTACAGTTACACAGCGAGTGATCCTCACTCACCCTGAATAAACAGTGACTCTGTACAGTTACACAGTGAGTGATCCTCACCATGAATAAACAGTGACTTTGTACAGTTACACAGTGAGTGATCCTCAACCTGAATAAACAGTGACTCTGTACAGTTACACAGTGAGTGACCCTCAGCCGAAATAAACAGTGACTCTGTACAGTTACTCAGTGAGTGATCCACACCTTGAATAACCAGTTTCTCTGCAGTGTCACATTGAGTGAACCTCACCCTGAATAAACAGTGACTCTGTACAGTTACTCAGTGAGTGACCCTCACCCTGAATAAACAGTGACACTGTACAGTTACACAGTGAGTGATCCTCACCCTGCTGAATAAACAGTGACTATGTACAGTTACACAGTGAGTGATTCTCACCCTGAATAAATAGTGACTCTGTACAGTTACACAGGGAGTGATCCTCACCCTGAATAAACAGTGACTCTGTAGTTACACAGTGAGTGATCCTCAACTTGAATAACCAGTTTCTCTGCAGTGTCACATTGAGTGAACCTCACCCTGAATAAACAGTGACTCTGTACAGTTACTCAGTGAGTGACCCTCACCCTGAATAAACAGTGACACTGTACAGTTACACAGTGAGTGATCCTCACCCTGAATAAACAGTGACTCTGTACAGTTACACAGAGAGTGATCCTCACCCTGCTGAATACACAGTGACTCTGTACAGTTACACAGTGAGTGATCCTCACTCACCCTGAATAAACAGTGAATCTGTACAGTTACACAGTGAGTGATCCTCACCCTGAATAAACAGTGACTCTGTACAGTTACACAGTGAGTGATCCTCACCCTGAATAAACAGTGACTCTGTACAGTTACAAAGCGAGTGATCCTCACTCACCCTGAATAAACAGTGATTCTGTACAGTTACACAGTGAGTGATCCTCACCCTGAATAAACAGTGACTCTGTACAGTTACACAGTGAGTGATCCTCACCCTGAATGAACAGTGACTCTGTACAGTTACACAGCGAGTGATCCTCACTCACCCTGAATAAACAGTGATTCTGTACAGTTACACAGTGAGTGATCCTCACCCTGAATGAACAGTGACTCTGTACAGTTACACAGCGAGTGATCCTCACTCACCCTGAATAAACAGTGACTCTGTACAGTTACACAGTGAGTGATCCTTACTCTGAATAAACAGTGACTCTGTACAGTTACACAGTGAGTAACCCTCAGCCGAAATAAACAGTGACTCTGTACAGTTACACAGTGAGTGATCCTCACCCTGAATAAACAGTGACTCTGTACAGTTACACAGAGAGTGATCCTCACCCTGAATAAACCTTGACTCTGTACAGTTACACAGTCAGTGATCCTTACTCTGAATAAACAGTGACTCTGTACAGTTACACAGTGAGTGATGCTCACCCTGAATAAACTGACTCAGTACAGTTACACAGAGAGTGATCCTCACCCTGAATAAACCTTGACTCTGTACAGTTAGACAGTCAGTGATCCTTACGCTGAATAAACAGTGGCTCTGTACAGTTACACAGGGATTCATCCTCACCCTGAATAAACAGTGACTCTGTACAGTTACACAGTGAGTGATCCTCACCCTGAATAAACAGTGACTCTGTACAGTTACACAGTGAGTGATCCTCACCCTGAATAAACAGTGACTCTGTACAGTTACTCAGTGAGTGACCCTCACCCTGAATAAACAGTGACACTGCACAGTTACACAGTGAGTGATCCTCACCCTGCTGAATAAACAGTGACTATGTACAGTTACACAGTGAGTGATTCTCACCCTGAATAAATAGTGACTCTGTACAGTTACACAGGGAGTGATCCTCACCCTGAATAAACAGTGACTCTGTAGTTACACAGTGAGTGATCCTCACCTTGAATAACCAGTTTCTCTGCAGTGTCACATTGAGTGAACCTCACCCTGAATAAACAGTGACTCTGTACAGTTACTCAGTGAGTGACCCTCACCCTGAATAAACAGTGACACTGTACAGTTACACAGTGAGTGATCCTCACCCTGAAGAAACAGTGACTCTGTACAGTTACACAGAGAGTGATCCTCACCCTGCTGAATACACAGTGACTCTGTACAGTTACACAGTGAGTGCTCCTCACTCACCCTGAATAAACAGTGAATCTGTACAGTTACACAGTGAGTGATCCTCACCCTGAATAAACAGTGACTCTGTACAGTTACACAGTGAGTGATCCTCACCCTGAATAAACAGTGACTCTGTACAGTTACACAGCGAGTGATCCTCACTCACCCTGAATAAACAGTGATTCTGTACAGTTACACAGTGAGTGATCCTCACCCTGAATAAACAGTGACTCTGTACAGTTACACAGTGAGTGATCCTCACCCTGAATGAACAGTGACTCTGTACAGTTACACAGCGAGTGATCCTCACTCACCCTGAATAAACAGTGATTCTGTACAGTTACACAGTGAGTGATCCTCACCCTGAATAAACAGTGACTCTGTACAGTTACACAGTGAGTGATCCTCACCCTGAATGAACAGTGACTCTGTACAGTTACACAGCGAGTGATCCTCACTCACCCTGAATAAACAGTGACTCTGTACAGTTACACAGTGAGTGATCCTTACTCTGAATAAACAGTGACTCTGTACAGTTACACAGTGAGTAACCCTCAGCCGAAATAAACAGTGACTCTGTACAGTTACACAGTGAGTGATCCTCACCCTGAATAAACAGTGACTCTGTACAGTTACACAGAGAGTGATCCTCACCCTGAATAAACCTTGACTCTGTACAGTTACACAGTCAGTGATCCTTACTCTGAATAAACAGTGACTCTGTACAGTTACACAGTGAGTGATGCTCACCCTGAATAAACTGACTCAGTACAGTTACACAGAGAGTGATCCTCACCCTGAATAAACCTTGACTCTGTACAGTTAGACAGTCAGTGATCCTTACGCTGAATAAACAGTGGCTCTGTACAGTTACACAGGGATTCATCCTCACCCTGAATAAACAGTGACTCTGTACAGTTACACAGTGAGTGATCCTCACCCTGAATAAACAGTGACTCTGTACAGTTACACAGTGAGTGATCCTCACCCTGAATAAACAGTGACTCTGTACAGTTACACAGAGACTGATCCTCACCCTGAATAAACATTGACTCTGTATAGTTACACAGTGAGTGATCCTCACCATGAATAAACAGTGACTCTGTACAGTTACACAGTGAGTGATCCTCACCCTGAATAAACAGTGACTCTGTACAGTTACACAGTGAGTTTACCTCACCGTGAATAAACAGTGACTCTGTACAATTACACAGTGAGTGATCCACACCCTCAATAAACAGTGACTCTGTACAGTTACACAGTGAGTGATCCTCACCCTGAATAAACAGTGACTCTGTCCAGTTACACAGTGAGTGATCCTCACCCTGAATAAACAGTGACTCTGTAGTTACTCAGTGAGTGATCCTCACCTTGAATAACCAGGTTCTCTGCAGTTACACATTGCGTGAACCGCACCCTGAATAAACAGTGACTCTGTACAGTTACACAGTGAGTGATCCTCACCCTGAATAAACAGTGACTCTGTACAGTTACACAGTGAGTGATCCTCACCCTGCTGAATAAACAGTGACTCTGTACAGTTACACAGTGAGTGATCCTCACCCTGAATAAACAGTGACTCTGTACAGTTACTCAGTGAGTGATCCTCACCCTGAATAAACAGTGACTCTGTACAGTTACACAGCGAGTGATCCTCACCCTGAATAAACAGTGACTCTGTACAGTTACACAGTGAGTGACCCTCATCCTGAATAAACAGTGACTCTGTACAGTTACAAAGTGAGTGACCCTCACCCTGAATAAACAGTGACTCTGTACAGTTACACAGTGAACGGCCTCACCCTGAATAAACAGTGACTCTGTACAGTTACACAGTGAGTGATCCTCACCCTGAATCAACACTGACTCTGTACGGTTACACAGTGAGTGACCCTCACCCTGAATAAACAGTGACTTTGTACAGTTACACAGTGAGTGACCCTCACCCTGAATAAACAGTGACTCTGTACATTTACACAGTGAGTGATCCTCACCCTGAATAAACAGTGACTCTTTACAGTTGCACAGAGAGTGATCCTCACCCTGCTGAATAAACAGTGACTCTGTACAGTTACACAGTGAGTGATCCTCACCCTGAATAAACAGTGACTCTGTACAGTTACACAGTGAGTGATTCTCACCCTGAATAAATAGTGACTCTGTACAGTTACACAGTGAGTGACCCTCAGCCGAAATAAACAGTGAATCTGTACAGTTACAAAGTGAGTGATCCTAACCATGAATAAACAGTGACTCTGTACAGTTACACAGTGAGTGATCCTCACCCTGAATAAACAGTGACTCTGTACAGTTACACGGAGAGTGATCCTCACCCTGCTGAATAAACAGTGACTCTGTACAGTTACACAGTGAGTGATTCTCACCCTGAATAAACAGTGACTCTGTACAGTTACACAGGGAGTGATCCTCACCCTGAATAAACAGTGACTCTGTACAGTTACTCAGTGAGTGATCCTCACCCTGAATAAACAGTGACTCTGTACAGTTACTCAGTGAGTGATCCTCACCCTGAATAAACAGTGAGTCTGTACAGTTACACAGTGAGTGATCCTCACCCTGAATAAACAGTGACTCTGTAGTTACTCAGTGAGTGATCCTCACCTTGAATAACCAGTTTCTCTGCAGTTACACACTGAGTGAACCTCACTCTGAATAAACAGTGACTCTGTACAGTTACACAGTGAGTGACCCTCACCCTGAATAAACAGTGACTCTGTACAGTTACACAGTGAGTGATCCTCACCCTGCTGAATAAACAGTGACTCTGTACATTTACACAGTGAGTGATCCTCACCCTGAATAAACAGTGACTCTGTACAGTTACACAGTGAGTGAACCTCACCCTGAATAAACAGTGACTCTGCACAGTTACACAGTGAGTGATCCTCATCCTGAATAAACAGTGATTCTGTACAGTTACACAGTGAGTGAACCTCACCCTGAATAAACAGTGACTCTGTACAGTTACACAGTGAGTGAACCTCACCCTGAATAAACCGTGACTGTACAGTTACACAGTGAGTGAACCTCACCCTGAATAAACCGTGACTGTACAGTTACACAGTGAGTGATCCTCACCCTGAATAAACAGTGACTCTGTACAGTTACACAGTGAGTGATCCTCACCCTGAATAAACAGTGACTCTGTACAGTTACACAGTGAGTGATGCTCACCATTAATAAACAGTGACTCTGTACAGTTACACAGTGAGTGACCCTCACCATGAATAAACAGTGACTTTGTACAGTTACACAGTGAGTGATCCTCACCATGAATAAACAGTGAGTCTGTACAGTTACTCAATGAGTGATCCTCACCCTGAATAAACAGTGACTCTCTACAGTTACACAGTGAGTGATCCTCACCCTGAATAAACAGTCACTCTGTACAGTTACTCAGTGAGTGATCCTCACCCTGAATAACAGTGACTCTGTACAGTTACACAGTGAGTGATCCTCACCCTGCTGAATAAACAGTGACTCTGTACAGTTACATAGAACATAGAACGATGCAGCGCAGTACAGGCCCTTCGGCCCACGATGTTGCATGAAACAAAAGCCATCTAACCTACACTATGCCATTATCATCCATATGTTTATCCAATAAACTTTTAAATGCCCTCAACGATGGCGAGTTCACTACTGTTGCAGGTAGGGCATTCCACGGCCTCACTACTCTTTGCGTAAAGAACCTACCTCTGACCTCTGTCCTATATCTATTACCCCTCAGTTTAAAGCTATGTCCCCTCGTGCCAGCCATTTCCATCCGCGGGAGAAGGCTCTCACTGTCCACCCTATCTAACCCCCTGATCATTTTGTATGCCTCTATTAAGTCTCCTCTTAACCTTCTTCTCTCTAACGAAAACAACCTCAAGTCCATCAGCCTTTCCTCATAAGATTTTCCCTCCATACCAGGCAACATCCTGGTAAATCTCATCTGCACCCACTCCAAAGCCTCCACGTCCTTCCTATAATGCGGTGACCAGAACTGTACGCAATACTCCAAATGCGGCCGTACCAGAGTTCTGTACAGCTGCAACATGACCTCCTGACTCCGGAACTCAATCCCTCTACCAATAAAGGCCAACACTCCATAGGCCTTCTTCACAACCCTATCAACCTGGGTGGCAACTTTCAGGGATCTATGTACATGGACACCTAGATCCCTCTGCTCATCCACACTTCCAAGAACTTTACCATTAGCCAAATATTCTGCATTCCTGTTACTCCTTCCAAAGTGAATCACCTCACACTTCTCTACATTAAACTCCATTTGCCACCTCTCAGCCCAGCTCTGCAGCTTATCTATATCCCTCTGTAACCTGCTACATCCTTCCACACTGTCGACAACACCACCGACTTTAGTATCGTCTGCAAATTTACTCACCCACCCTTCTGCGCCTTCCTCTAGGTCATTGATAAAAATGACAAACAGCAACGGCCCCAGAACAGATCCTTGTGGTACTCCACTTGTGACTGTACTCCATTCTGAACATTTCCCATCAACCACCACCCTCTGTCTTCTTTCAGCTAGCCAATTTCTGATCCACATCTCTAAATCACCCTCAATCCCCAGCCTCCGTATTTTCTGCAAAGCCTACCGTGGGGAACCTTATCAAACGCTTTGCTGAAATCCATATACACCACATCAACTTCTCTACCCTCGTCTACCTGTTCAGTCACCTTCTCAAAGAACTCGATAAGGTTTGTGAGGCATGACCTACCCTTCACAAAGCCATGCTGACTATCCCTGATCATATTATTCCTATCTAGATGATTATAAATCTTGTCTCTTATAATCCCCTCCAAGACTTTACCCACTACAGACGTGAGGCTCACCGGTCTATAGTTGCCGGGGTTGTCTCTGCTCCCCTTTTTGAACAAAGGGACCACATTTGCTATCCTCCAGTCCTCTGGCACTATTCCTGTAGCCAATGATGACATAAAAATCAAAGCCAAAGGTCCAGCAATCTCTTCCCTGGCCTCCCAGAGAATCCTTGGATAAATCCCATCAGGCCCCGGGGACTTATCTATTTTCAGCCTGTCCAGAATTGCCAACACCTCTTCCCTACGTACCTCAATGCCATCTATTCTAATAGCCTGGGTCTCAGCATTCTCCTCCACAACATTATCTTTTTCCCGAGTGAATACTGACGAAAAATATTCATTTAATATCTCGCCTATCTCTTCAGACTCCACACACAACTTCCCATCCCTGTCCTTGACTGTTCCTACTCTTTCCCTCGTCATTCGCTTATTCCTGACATACCTATAGAAAGCTTTTGGGTTTTCCTTGATCCTACCTGCCAAATACTTCTCATGTCCCCTCCTTGCTCGTCTTAGCTCTCTCTTTAGATCCTTCCTCGCTACCTTGTAACTATCCATCGCCCCAACTGAAACTTCACACCTCATCTTCACATAGGCCTCCTTCTTCATCTTAACAAGAGATTCCACTTCTTTGGTAAACCACGGTTTCCTCGCTCTACGCCTTCCTCCCTGCCTGACCGGTACATACTTATCAAGAACACGCAGAAGCTGATCCTTGAACAAGCTCCACTTATCCAGTGTGCCCAACACTTGCAGCCTACTTCTCCACCTTATCCCCCCCAAGTCCCGTCTAATGGCATCATAATTGCCCTTCCCCCAGCTATAATTCTTGCCCTGCGGTGTATACTTATCCCTTTCCATCATTAACGTAAACGTCACCGAATTGTGGTCACTGTCCCCAAAGTGCTCTCCTACCTCCAAATCCAACACCTGGCCTGGTTCATTACCCAAAACCAAATCCAACGTGGCCTCGCCTCTTGTTGGCCTGTCAACATATTGTGTCAGGAAACCCTCCTGCACACACTGTACAAAAAACGACCCATCTAATGTACTCGAACTATATCTTTTCCAGTCAATATTTAGAAAGTTAAAGTCTCCCATAATAACTACCCTGTTACTTTCGCTCTTATCCAGGATCATCCTCGCCATCCTTTCCTCTACATCCCTAGAACTATTTGGAGGCCTATAGAAAACTCCCAACAGGGTGACCTCTCCTTTCCTGTTTCTAACCTCAGCCCATACTACCTCGGAAGATGAGTCCCCATCTAGCATCCTCTCCGCCACCGTAATACTGCTCTTGACTAGCAGCGCCACACCTCCCCCTCTTTTGCCTCCTCTGAGCTTACTAAAACACCTAAACCCCGGAACCTGCAACATCCATTCCTGTCCCTGCTCTATCCATGTCTCCGAAATGGCCACAACATCGAAGTCCCAGGTACCAACCCATGCTTCCAGTTCCCCTACCTTATTTTGTATACTCCTGGCATTGAAGTAGACACACTTCAAACCACCTACCTGAACACTGGCCCCCTCCTGCGACGTCAAATCTGTGCTCCTGACCTCTATACTCTCATTCTCCCTTACCCTAAAACTACAATCCAGGTTCCCATGCCCCTGCTGCATTAGTTTAAACCCCCCCAAAGAGCACTAACAAATCTCCCCCCCAGGATATTTATGCCCCTCAGGTTCAGATGTAGACCATCCTGTCTGTAGAGGTCCCACCTTCCCCAGAAAGAGGCCCAGTTATCCAGAAATCTGAATCCCTCCCGCCTGCACCATCCCTGTAGCCACGTGTTTAAATGCTCTCTCTCCCTATTCCTCATCTCACTATCACGTGGCACGGGCAACAATCCAGAGATAACAACTCTGTTTGTTCTAGTTCTGAGCTTCCATCCTAGCTCCCTGAAAGCCTGCCTGACATCCTTGTCCCCTTCCCTACCTATGTCCTTAGTGCCAATGTGGACCACGACTTGGGGCTGCTCCCCCTCCCCCTTAAGGACCCGGAAAACACGATCCGAGACATCACGTACCCTTGCACCTGGGAGGCAACATACCAAACGTGAGTCTCTCACGCTCCCACAAAATCTCCTATCTGTGCCCCTGACTATCGAGTCCCCAATTACTAATGCTCTGCTCCTCTCCCCCCTTCCCTTCTGAGCAACAGGGACAGACTCCGTGCCAGAGGCCCGTACCCCATGGCTTACCCCTGGTAAGCCCCCCCCCCACAAGTATCCAAAGCGGTATACTTGTTTCTCCGGGGAACGACTGCAGGGGATCCCTGCACTGACTGCTTCTTCCCAGTCCCTCTTACAGTTACCCATCTATCTCCAATCTTTGGTGTAACTAATTCCCTAAAGCTGCTATCTATGACCCCCTCTGCCTCCCGAATGATCCTAAGTTCTTCCAACTCCAGCTCCAGTTCCCTAACTCGGTCTTGGAGGAGCTGGAGATGGCAGCACTTCCTGCAGGTAAAATCAGCAGGGACACGAACGGCATCCCTCACCTCAAACATCCTGCAGGAGGAACATTGCACTCCCTTCCCTGCCATTCCTCTAACTTTCTACCAAGATCTGGCTAAAAACTAAATTAAAAATTTTTTTAAAATAATAATAATAATAAAATATGGTACTTACCTCACACCAATGGGTTTTATTATTAGGTTAGAGGAGGAGGGCGGGTGTAGTGTCTCGGGTTTCCTCTCCACCAGAATTTATTGGTGAGGGTCTTCCCAGAAGTCCGCGGGTCGAACTTCCTGTTCCCGCCTTAAACACTAAAATTAAAAAAAACAGCAAAGAGGGACCGAAAACGGGACCAGGTAAGTGTTTACCTAAATACTCACCCACCAGCTGCCTCTGCGTTCCGCTCCCGCTGAAACTCCAAGATCTGCTCCTCCCAGAAATCACTTGCGCACTGCTCCCGCTGAAATTGACTAGCCTGCTCCTGCAAAGGTAAGTGTTTATAAAGGAGAAACTTACCTCCCAGAAATCACTTGCGCACTGTTCCCGCTGAAATTGGCTAGCCTGCTCCTGTGAAGGTCTCCCAGAAATCACTAACGCTCCGCTCCCGCTGAAATCGACTGGCCTGCTCCTGCAAAGGTAAGTGTTTTTACTCAGTAAGTGATCCTCACCTTGAATAAACAGTCACTCTGTACAGTTACATAGTGGGTGATCGTCACACTGAATAAACAGTGACTCTGTACAGTTACACAGTGAGTAATCCTCACCCTGAATAAACAGTGGCTCTGTCCAGTTACACAGTGAGTGATCCTCACCCTGAATAAACAGTGGCTCTGTCCAGCTACACAGAGAGTGATCCTCACCCTGAATAAACAGTGACACTGTACAGTTACACAATGAGTGATCCTCGCCCTGAATAAACAGTGACTCTGTACAGTTGCACAGTATGTGATCCTCACACTGAATAAACAGTAACTCTGTACAGTTACACAGAGTGATCCTCACCCTGAATAAAAAGTGACTCTGTACAGTTACAGAGTGAGTGATCCTCACCCTGAATAAACAGTGGCTCTATACAGTTACTCAGCGAGTGAACCTCACACTGAAAAAACAGTGACTCTGTACAGTTACTCAGTGAGTGATCCTCACCCTGAATAAACAGTGACTCCGTACAGTTACACAGTGAGTGATTCTTACCCTGAATAAACAGTGACTCTGTACAGTTACACAGTGAGTGATCCTTAACCTGAATAAACAGTGACTCTGTACAGTTACACAATGAGTGATCCTCACCCTGAATAAACAGTGACTCTGTGCAGTTACACAGTGAGTGATCCTCACCCTGAATAAACAGTGACTCTGTATAGTTACACAGTGAGTGATCCTCACCCTCCATAAACAGTAACTCTGTACAGTTGCACAGTGAGTGAACCACACGTTCAATAAACAGTGACTCTCTACAGTTACACAGTGAGTGATCCTCACCCTGCTGAATAAACAGTGACTCTGTACAGTTACACAGTGAGTGATCCTCACCCTGAAAAAACAGTGACTCTGTACAGTTACAAAGCGAGTGATCCTCACCCTGAATAAACAGTGATTCTGTACAGTTACACAGTGAGTGATCCTCACCCTGAATAAACAGTGATTCTGTACAGTTACACAGTGAGTGATCCTCACCCTGAATAAGCAGTGACTCT
Source organism: Scyliorhinus torazame (assembly GCF_047496885.1). NCBI lineage: Eukaryota > Metazoa > Chordata > Chondrichthyes > Carcharhiniformes > Scyliorhinidae > Scyliorhinus > Scyliorhinus torazame. Next base: position 133,129,361 of record NC_092727.1, read on the forward strand.
CTGTACAGTTCACAGAATGATCCTCACTCTGAATAAACAGTGACTCTGTACAGTCACACAGTGAGTGAATCTCACCCTGAAAAAACAGTGACACTATACAGTTACTCAGTGAGTGATCCTCGCCCTGCTGAATAAACAGTGAATCTGTACAGTTACACAGTGAGTTATCCTCACCCTCAATAAACAGTGACTCTGTACAGTTACACAGTGAGTGATCCTTACCCTGAATAAACAGTGACTCTGTACAGTTACGCAGTGAGTGGTCCTTACCCTGAATAAAAAGTGACTCTGTGCAGTTACACAGTGAGTGATCCACACCCTCAATAAATAGTGACTCTGTGCAGTTACACAGTGCGTGATCCTCACCCTGAATAAACAGTGAATCTATACAGTTACACAGTGAGTGATCCTCACCCTGAATAAACAGTGATGCTGTACAGTTACACAGTGAGTGATCCTCTCCCTGAATAAACAGTGCCTCTGTACAGTTACACAGTGAGTGATCCTCACCCTGAATAAACAGTGACACTGTACAGTTACACAGTGAGTGATCCTCACCCTGAATAAACAGTGACTCTGTACAGTTACACAGTGAGTGAACCTCACCCTGAATAAACAGTGAATGTGTACAGTTACGCAGTGAGTGATCCTTACCCTGAATAAACAGTGACTCTGTACAGTTACACAGCGAGTATTCCTCACCCAGAATAAACAGTGACTCTGTACAGTTACACAGTGAGTGATCCTCACCCTGAATAAACAGTGACTCTGTACAGTTACACAGCGAGTATTCCTCACCCTGAATAAACAGTGACTCTGTGCAGTTACACAGTGAGTGATCCTCACCCTGAATAAACAGTGACACTGTACAGTTACACAGTGAGTGATCCTCACCCTCAATAAACAGTAACTCTGTACAGTTACACAGTGAGTGATCCTCACCCTGAATAAACAGTGACACTGTACAGTTACACAGTGAGTGATCCTCACCCTGAATAAACAGTGACTCTGTACAGTTACACAGTGAGTGAACCTCACCCTGAATAAACAGTGAATGTGTACAGTTACGCAGTGAGTGATCCTTACCCTGAATAAACAGTGACTCTGTACAGTTACACAGCGAGTATTCCTCACCCAGAATAAACAGTGACTCTGTACAGTTACACAGTGAGTGATCCTCACCCTGAATAAACAGTGACTCTGTACAGTTACACAGCGAGTATTCCTCACCCTGAATAAACAGTGACTCTGTGCAGTTACACAGTGAGTGATCCTCACCCTGAATAAACAGTGACACTGTACAGTTACACAGTGAGTGATCCTCACCCTCAATAAACAGTAACTCTGTACAGTTACACAGTGAGTGATCCTTACCCTGAATAAACAGTGCCTCTGTACAGTTACACAGGGAGTGACCCTCAGCCTGAATAAAGTGACTCTGTACAGTTACACAGTGAGTGATCTTCACCCTGAATAAAGTGACTCTGTACAGTTACACAGTGAGTGATCCTCACCCTGAATAAACAGTGATGCTGTACAGTTACGCAGTGAGCGATCCTTACCCTGAATAAACAGTGACTCTGTGCAGTTACACAGTGAGTGATCCACACTCTCAATAAACAGTGACTATGTACAGTTACACAGTGAGTGATCCTCACCCTGAATAAACAGTGACACTGTACAGTTACACAGTGAGTGATCCTCACCCTGAATAAACAGTGACTCTGTGGAGTTACACAGTGAGTGAACCTCACCCTGAATAAACAGTGAATGTGTACAGTTACGCAGTGGGTGATCCTTACCCTGAATTAACAGTGACTCTGTACAGTTACACAGCGAGTATTCCTCACCCAGAATAAACAGTGACTCTGTACAGTTACACAGTGAGTGATCCTCACCCTGAATAAACAGTGACTCTGTACAGTTACACAGCGAGTATTCCTCACCCTGAATAAACAGTGACACTGTACAGTTACACAGTGAGTGATCCTCACCCTCAATAAACAGTAACTCTGTACAGTTACACAGTGAGTGATCCACACCCTCAATAAACAGTGACTCTGTGCAGTTACACAGTGCGTGATCCTCAACCTGAATAAACAGTGAATCTATACAGTTACACAGTGAGTGATCCTCACCCTGAATAAACAGTGATGCTGTACAGTTACACAGTGAGTGGTCCTTACCTGAATAAACAGTTACTCTGTACAGTTACACAGTGAGTGATCCTCACCCTGAATAAACAGTGACTCTGTACAGTTACACAGTGAGTCATCCTCACCCTGAATAAACAGTGACTCTGTACAGTTACACAGTGAGTGATCCTCACCCTGAATAAACAGTGATGCTGTACAGTTACACAGTGAGTGATCCTTACCCTGAATAAACAGTTACTCTGTACAGTTACACAGTGAGTCATCCTCACCCTGAATAAACAGTGACTCTGTACAGTTACACAGAATTATCTGTACCGCTGAATAAACCGTGACTCTGAACAGTTACACAGTGAGTGAACCTCACTCTGAATAAACAGTGACTCTACACTGTTACTCAGGGAGTGATCCTCACCCTGAATAAACAGTGGCTCTGTCCAGTTACATAGTGAGTGATCCTCACCCTGAATAAACAGTGACTCTGGACACTTACTCAGTGAGTGATCCTCACCCTGAATAAACAGTGACTCTGTACAGTGACACAGAATGATCTGTACCCCTGAATAAACAGTGACTCTGTACAGTTACACAGAGTGATCCTTACCCTGAAAAAACAGTGACTCGGTACAGTTACACAGTGAGTGATCGACACCCTGAATAAACAGTGGCTCTGTCCTTACCCTGAATAAACAGTGACTCTGTACAGTTACACAGTGAGTGAACCTCACCCTGAAAAAACAGTGACTCTGTTGCCTCGTACATCTACTCTAAACTTTGCCCCTCTCACCTTAAACCTATGCCCCCTAGTAATTGACCCCTCTACCCTGGGGAAAAGCCTCTGACTATCCACTCTGTCTATGCCCCTCATAATTTTGTATACCTCTATCAGGTCGCCCCTCAACCTCCTTCGTTCCAGTGAGAACAAACCGAGTTTATTCAATCGCTCCTCATAGCTTATGCCCTCCATACCAGGCAACATTCTGGTAAATCTCTTCTGCACCCTCTCTAAAGCCTCCACATCCTTCTGGTAGTGTGGCGACCAGAATTGAACACTATACTCCAAGTGTGGCCTAACTAAGGTTCTATACAGCTGCAACATGACTTGCCAATTCTTATACTCAATGCCCCGGCCAATGAAGGCAAGCATGCCGTATGCCTTCTTGACTACCTTCTCCACCTGTGTAGCCCCTTTCAGTGATCTGTGGACCTGTACTCCTAGATCTCTTTGACTTTCAATACTCTTGAGGGTTCTACCATTCACTGTATATTCCCTACCTGCATTAGCCCTTCCAAAATGCATTACCTCACATTTGTCCAGGTTAAACTCCATCTGCCATCTCTCCGCCCAAGTCTCCAGACAATCTAAATCCTGCTGTATCCTCAGACAGTCCTCATCGCTATCCGCAATTCCACCAACCTTTGTGTCGTCTGCAAACTTACTAATCAGACCAGTTACATTTTCCTCCAAATCATTTATATATACTACAAAGAGCAAAGGTCCCAGCACTGATCCCTGTGGAACACCACTGGTCACAGCCCTCCAATTAGAAAAGCATCCCTCCATTGCTACCCTCTGCCTTCTATGGCCTAGCCAGTTCTGTATCCACCTTGCCAGTTCACCCCTGATCCCGTGTGACTTCACCTTTTGTACTAGTCTACCATGAGGGACCTTGTCAAAGGCCTTACTGAAGTCCATATAGACAACATCTACTGCCCTACCTGCATCAATCATCTTAGTGACCTCCTCGAAAAACTCGATCAAGTTAGTGAGACACGACCTCCCCTTCACAAAACCGTGCTGCCTCTCACTAATACGTCCATTTGCTTCCAAATGGGAGTAGATCCTGTCTCGAAGAATTCTCTCCAGTAATTTCCCGACCACTGAAGTAAGGCTCACCGGCCTGTAGTTCCCGGGATTATCCCTGCCACCCTTCTTAAACAGAGGAACAACATTGGCTATTCTCCAGTCCTCCGGGACATCCCCTGAAGACAGCGAGGATCCAAAGATTTCTGTCAAGGCCTCAGCAATTTCCTCTCCAGCCTCCTTCAGTATTCTGGGGTAGATCCCATCCGGCCCTGGGGACTTATCTACCTTAATATTTTTTAAGACACCCAACACCTCGTCTTTTTGGATCACAATGTGACCCAGGCTATCTACACCCCCTTCTCCAGACTCAACATCTACCAATTCCTTCTCTTTGGTGAATACTGATGCAAAGTATTCATTTAGTACCTCGCCCATTTCCTCTGGCTCCACACATAGATTCCCTTGCCTATCCTTCAGTGGGCCAACCCTTTCCCTGGCTACCCTCTTGCTTTTTATGTAAGTGTAAAAAGCCTTGGGATTTTCCTTAACCCTATTTGCCAATGACTTTTCATGACCCCTTCTAGCCCTCCTGACTCCTTGCTTAAGTTCCTTCCTACTTTCCTTATATGCCACACAGGCTTCGTCTGTTCCCAGCCTTTTAGCCCTGACAAATGCCTCCTTTTTCTTTTTGACGAGGCCTACAATATCACTCGTCATCCAAGGTTCCCGAAAATTGCCGTATTTATCTTTCTTCCTCACAGGAACATGCCTGTCCTGTATTCCTTTCAACTGACACTTGAAAGCCTCCCACATGTCAGATGTTGATTTGCCCTCAAACATCCGCCCCCAATCTATGTTCTTCAGTTCCCGCCTAATATTGTTATAATTAGCCTTCCCCCAATTTAGCACATTCATCCTCGGACCACTCTTATCCTTGTCCACCAGTACTTTAAAACTTACTGAATTGTGGTCACTGTTACCGAAATGCTCCCCTACTGAAACATCTACCACCTGGCCGGGCTCATTCCCCAATACCAGGTCCAGTACCGCCCCTTCCCTAGTTGGACTGTTTACATATTGTTTTAAGAAGCCCTCCTGGATGCTCCTTACAAACTCTGCCCCGTCTAAGCCCCTGGCACTAAGTGAGTCCCAGTCAATATTGGGGAAGTTGAAGTCTCCCATCACCACAACCCTGTTGTTTTTACTCTTTTCCAAAATCTGTCTACCTATCTGCTCCTCTATCTCCCGCTGGCTGTTGGGAGGCCTGTAGTATACCCCCAACATTGTGACTGCACCCTTCTTATTCCTGATCTCTACCCATATAGCCTCACTGCCCTCTGAGGTGTCCTCTCGCTGTATAGCTGTGATACTCTCCTGAACAAGTAGCGCAACTCCGCCTCCCCTTTTACATCCCCCTCTATCCCGCCTGAAACATCTAAATCCTGGAACGTTTAGCTGCCAATCCTGCCCTTCCCTCAACCAGGTCTCTGTAATGGCAACAACATCATAGTTCCAAGTAGTAATCCAAGGTCTAAGTTCATCTGCCTTACCCGTAATGCTCCTTGCATTAAAACATATGCACTTCAGGCCACCAGACCCGCTGTGTTCAGCAACTTCTCCCCGTCTGCTCTGCCTCAGAGCCACACTGTCCCTATTCCCTAGTTCTCCCTCAATGCTCTCACCTTCTGACCTATTGCTCCCGTGCCCACCCCCCTGCCATACTAGTTTAAACCCTCCCGTGTGACAGTGACTCTGTACAGTTACACAGAATTATCTGTACCGCTGAATAAACCGTGACTCTGAACAGTTACACAGTGAGTGAACCTCACTCTGAATAAACAGTGACTCTACACTGTTACTCAGGGAGTGATCCTCACCCTGAATAAGCAGTGACTCTGGACACTTACTCAGTGAGTGATCCTCACCCTGAATAAACAGTGACTCTGTACAGTGACACAGAATGATCTGTACCCCTGAATAAACAGTGACTCTGTACAGTTACACAGAGTGATCCTTACCCTGAAAAAACAGTGAGTCGGTACAGTTACACAGTGAGTGATCGACACCCTGAATAAACAGTGGCTCTGTCCAGTTACACAGTGAGTGATCTTCAACCTGAATAAACAGTATCTCTGTACAGTTACACAGTGAGTGATCCTAACCCTGAATAAACAGTGACTCTGTACAGGTACACAGTGAGTGAACCTCACCCTGAATAAACAGTGAATCTATACAGTTACTCAGTGAGTGAACCTTACGCTGAATAAACAGTGAATCTATACAGTTACACAGTGAGTGATCCTTACACTGAATGAACAGTGACTCTGTACAGTTACACAGTGAGTGATCCAAACCCTCAATAAACAGTGACTCTGTGCAATTACACTGTGTGTGATCCTCACCCTGAATAAAAAGTGACTCTGTACAGTTACACAGTGAGTGATCGTCACCCTCAATAAACAGTGACTCTGTACAGTTACACAGTGAGTGATCCCTACCCTGAATTGACAGTGACTCTGTACAGTTACTCAGTGAGTGATCCTCACATTGAATAACCAGTTTCTCTGCAGTTACACAGTGAGTGAACCTCACCCTGAATAAACAGTGACTCTGTACAGTTGCACAGTCAGTGATCCTCACCCTGAATAAACAGTGACTGTACAGTTACACAGTGAGTGGACCTCACCGTGAATAAAGTGACTCTTTACAGTTACACAGTGAATGATCCTCACCCTCAATAAACAGTGACTCTTTACAGTTACACAGTGAGTGATCCTCACACTGAATAAACAGTGACTCTGTACAGTTACACAGAGTGATCCTTACCCTGAATAAACAGTGACTCTGTGCAGTTACACAGTGAATGATCTTCACCCTGAATAAACAGTGACTCAGTACAGTTCCACATGAGTGATCCACACCTTCAATAAACAGTGACTCTGTACAGTTACACAGTGAGTGATCCGCTCCCTTAATAAAAAGTGACTCTCTACAGTTACACAGAGTGATCCTTACCCTGAATAATCAGTGACTCTGTACAGTTACACAGTGAGTGATCCTCACCCTGAATAAACAGTGACTCTGTACAGTTACACAGTGAGTGATCCTCACCCTGAATAAACAGTGACTCTCTACAGTTACACAGAGTGATCCTTACCCTGAATAATCAGTGACTCTGTACAGTAACACAGTGAGTGATCCTCACCCTGAATAACCAGTTTCTCTGCAGTTACAGAGTGAGTGAACCTCACCGTGAATAAACAGTGACTCTGTACAGTTACACAGTGAGTTATCTTCACGCTGAATAAACTCTGACTCTGAACAGTTACACAGCGAGTGATCCTCACCCTGAATAAACAGTGACTCTGTACAGTTGCACAGTGAGTGAACCTGGCCCTGAATAAACAGTGACTCTGTACAGTTACACAGTGAGTTATCTTCACGCTGAATAAACTCTGACTCTGTAAAGTTACACAGTGAGTGACCCTCACCCTGAATAAACAGTGACTCTGTACAGTTACACAGTGAGTGATCCTCACCCTGAATAAGCAGTTACTCTGTACAGTTACACAGTGAGTGATCCTCACCTTGAATAAACAGTGACTCTGTACAGTTACACAGTGAGTGATCCTCACCCTGAATAAGCAGTTACTCTCTGTGCAGTTACAGAGAATGATCCTTACCCTGAATAAACAGTGATTCTGTACAGTTAAACAGTGAGTGACCCTCACCCTGAATAAACAGTGACTCTGTACAGTTACACAGTGAGTGATCCTCACCCTGAATAAAAAGTGACTCTGTATAGTTACACAGTGAGTGATCCTCACCCTGAATAAGCAATTACTCTCTGTGCAGTTACACAGAATGATCCTTACCCTGAATAAACAGTGATTCTGTACAGTTACACAGTGAGTGATCCTCACCCTGAATAAACAGTGACTCTGTCCAGTTACTCAGTGAGTGATCCTCACCCTGAATAAACAGTGACTCTGTACAGTTACACAGCGAGTGATCCTCACCCTGAATAAACAGTGACTCTGTACAGTTACACAGTGAGTGATCCTCACCCTGAATCAACAGTGACTCTGTACAGTTACACAGAGCGATCCTTACCCTGAATAAACAGTGACTCTGTACAATTACACAGTAAGTGGACCTCACCCTGAATAAACAGTGACTCTGTACTGTTACACAGTGAGTGACCCACACCCTCAATAAACAGTGACTCTGTACAGTTACACAGTCAGTGATCCTCACCCTGAATAAACAGTGACTCTGTACAGTTACACAGTGAGTGATCCACACCCTCAATAAATAGTGACTCTGTACAGTTACACAGCGAGTATTCCTCACTCTGAATAAACAGTGACTCTGTACAGTTACACAGTGAGTGACCCTCACCCTGCTGAATAAACAGTGACTCTGTACAGTTACACAGTGAGTGATCCTTACGCTGAAGAAACAGTGACTTTGTACAGTTACACAGAGTGAACCTTACCCTGAATAAACAGTTACTGTGAACAGTTGCACGGTGAGTGGACCTCACCTTGAATAAACAGTGACTCTGTGCTGTTACACAGTGAGTGATCCTTACCCTGGTGAATAAACAGTGACTCTGTACAGTTACACAGTGAGTGATCCTTACCCTGAATAAACAGTGACTCTGTACAATTACACAGTAAGTGGACCTCACCCTGAATAAACAGTGACTCTCTGTACTGTTACACAGTGATTGATCCACACCCTTCATAAACAGTGACTCTGTACAGTTACACGGTGAGTGAACCGCACCCTGAATAAACAGTGACTCTGCACAGTTACACAGTGAGTGATCCTCACCCTGAATAAACAGTGACCCTGTTCAGTTACACAGTGAATGATCCTCACCCTGAATAAACAGTGACTCTGTACAGTTACACAGTGAGTGATCCTCACCCTGAATAAACAGTGACCCTGTACAGTTACACAGTGAGTGATCCTCACCCTGAATAAACAGTGACCCTGTACAGTTACACAGTGAGTGATCCTTACCCTGAATAAACAGTGACTATGTACAGTTACACAGTGAGTGATCCTCATCCTGAATAAACAGTGACCCTGTACAGTTACACAGTGAGTGATCCTCACCCTGCTGAATAAACAGTGACTCTGTACAGTTACACAGTGAGTGATCCTCACCCTGAATAAACAGTGACTCTGTACAGTTACACAGTTAGTGAACCTCACACTGAATAAACAGTGAGTCTGTCCAGTTACACAGTGAGTGACCCTCACCCTGAATAAAGTGACTCTGTAAAGTTACACAGTGAGTGATCCTCACCCTCAATAAACAGTGAGTCTGTCCAGTTACACAGTGAGTGAACCTTACCCTGAATAAACAGTGAGTCTGTCCAGTTACACAGTGAGTGAACCTTACCCTGAATAAACAGTGACTCTGTACAGTTACACAGTGAGTGATCCACACCCTCAATAAACAGTGACTCTGTGCAGTTACACAGTGCGTGTTCCTCACCCTGAATAAACAGTGAATCTATACAGTTACACAGTGAGTGATCCTCACCCTGAATAAACAGTGATGCTGTACAGTTACACAGTGAGTGATCCTTACCCTGAATAAACAGTTACTCTGTACAGTTACACAGTGAGTCATCCTCACACTGAATAAACAGTGACTCTGTACAGTTAGACAGTGAGTGATCCACACCCTCTATAAACAGTGACTCTGTGCAGTTACACACTGCGTGATCCTCACCCTGAATAAATAGTGAATCTATACAGTTACACAGTGAGTGATCCTCACCCTGAATAAACAGTGATGCTGTACAGTTACACACTGAGTGATCCTTACCCTGAATAATCAGTGACTCTGTACAGTTGCACAGTGAGTGAACCTCACCCTGAATAAACAGTGAATCTATACAGTTACTCAGTGAGTGTCCCTTACCCTGAATAAACAGTGACTCTGTACAGTTACACAGCGAGTGATCCGCACCCTGAATAAACAGTTACTCTGTACAGTTACACAGTGAGTGATCCTCACCCTGAATAAACATTGACTCTGTACAGTTACACAGTGAGTGATCCTCACCCTGAATAAACAGTGACTCTGTACAGTTACACAGTGAGTGATCCTCACTCTGAATAAACAGTGACTCTGTACAGTTACACAGTGAGTGAACCTCACTCTGAATAAACAGTGACTCTGTACAGTTGCTCAGTGAGTGATCCTCACCCTGAATAAACAGTGACTCTGTACAGTTACACAGAATGATCTGTACCCCTGAATAAACTGTGACTCTGTACAGTTACACAGTGAGTGAACCTCACTCTGAATAAACAGTGACTCTATACAGTTACTCAGGGAGTGATCCTCACCCTGAATAAACAGTGACTCTGTACATTACACAGTGAGTGATCCTCACCCTGAATAAACAGTGACTCTGTAGTTACTCAGTGAGTGATCCTCACCTTGAATAAACAGTGACTCTGTACAGTTACACGGTGAGTGATCTTCACCCTGAATAAACTCTGACTCTGTACAGTTACACAGTGAGTGATCCTTACCCTGAATAAACAGTCACTCTGTACAGTTACACAGTGAGTGATCCTCATCCTGAATAAACAGTGACTCTGTACAGTTACACAGTGAGTGATCCTCACCCTGAATAAACAGTGACTCTGTACAGTTACTCAGTGAGTGATCCTCACCATGACTAAACAGTGACTCTGTACAGTTACACAGTGAGTGATCCTCACCCTGCTGAATAAACAGTGACTCTGTACAGTTACTCAGTAAGTGATCCACACCTTGAATAAACAGTCACTCTGTACAGTTACATAGTGAGCGATCGTCACCCTGAATAAACAGTGACTCTGTGCAGTTACACAGTGAGTGATCCCCACCCTGAATAAACAGTGACTCTGTACAGTTACACAGTGAGTGACCCTCACACTGAATAAACAGTGACTCTGTACAGTTACACAGTGAGTGATCCTCACCCTGAATAAGCAGTTACTCTGTACAGTTAAACAGTGAGTGATCCTCACCTTGAATAAACAGTGACTCTGTACAGTTACACAGTGAGTGATCCTCACCCTGAATAAGCAGTTACTCTCTGTGCAGTTACACAGAATGATCCTTACCCTGAATAAACAGTGACTCTGTACAGTTACACAGTGAGTGAACCTGACCCTGAATAAACAGTGACTCTGTACAGTTACACAGTGAGTGACCCTCACCCTGAATAAACAGTGACTCTGTACAGTTACACAGTGAGTGATCCTCACCCTGAATAAGCAGTTACTCTGTACAGTTACACAGTGAGTGATCCTCACCTTGAATAAACAGTGACTCTGTACAGTTACACAGTGAGTGATCCTCACCCTGAATAAGCAGTTACTCTCTGTGCAGTTACACAGAATGATCCTTACCCTGAATAAACAGTGATTCTGTACAGTTACACAGTGAGTGACCCTCACCCTGAATAAACAGTGACTCTGTACAGTTACACAGTGAGTGATCCTCACCCTGAATAAAGAGTGACTCTGTACAGTTACACAGTGAGTGATCCTCACCCTGAATAAGCAGTTACTCTCTGTGCAGTTACACAGAATGATCCTTGCACTGAATAAACAGTGATTCTGTACAGTTACACAGTGAGTGATCCTCACCCTGAATAAACAGTGACTCTGTACAGTTACACAGTGAGTGATCCTCACCCTGAATAAGCAGTTACTCTGTACAGTTAAACAGTGAGTGATCCTCACCTTGAATAAACAGTGACTCTGTACAGTTACACAGTGAGTGATCCTCACCCTGAATAAGCAGTTACTCTCTGTGCAGTTACACAGAATGATCCTTACCCTGAATAAACAGTGACTCTGTACAGTTACACAGTGAGTGAACCTGACCCTGAATAAACAGTGACTCTGTACAGTTACACAGTGAGTGACCCTCACCCTGAATAAACAGTGACTCTGTACAGTTACACAGTGAGTGATCCTCACCCTGAATAAGCAGTTACTCTGTACAGTTACACAGTGAGTGATCCTCACCTTGAATAAACAGTGACTCTGTACAGTTACACAGTGAGTGATCCTCACCCTGAATAAGCAGTTACTCTCTGTGCAGTTACACAGAATGATCCTTACCCTGAATAAACAGTGATTCTGTACAGTTACACAGTGAGTGACCCTCACCCTGAATAAACAGTGACTCTGTACAGTTACACAGTGAGTGATCCTCACCCTGAATAAAGAGTGACTCTGTACAGTTACACAGTGAGTGATCCTCACCCTGAATAAGCAGTTACTCTCTGTGCAGTTACACAGAATGATCCTTGCACTGAATAAACAGTGATTCTGTACAGTTACACAGTGAGTGATCCTCACCCTGAATAAACAGTGACTCTGTACAGTTACACAGCGAGTGATCCTCACCCTGAATAAACAGTGACTCTGTACAGTTACACAGTGAGTGATCCTTACGCTGAAGAAACAGTGACTTTGTACAGTTACACAGAGTGAACCTTACCCTGAATAAACAGTTACTGTGAACAGTTACACAGTGAGTGGACCTCACCTTGAATAAACAGTGACTCTGTCCAGTTACACAGTGAGTGATCTTCACCCTGAATAAACAGTTACTCTGTGCTGTTACACATTGAGTGGTCCTTACCCTGCTGAATAAACAGTGACTCTGTACAGTTACACAGTGAGTGATCCTTACCTTGAATAAACAGTAACTCTGTACAGTTACACAGTGAGTGATCTTCACCCTGAATAAACAGTGACTCTGTACAGTTACTCAGTGAGTGATCCTCACCCTGAATAAACAGTGCCTCTGTACAGTTACACGGTGAGTGAACCGCACCCTTAATAAACAGTGACTCTGTCCAGTTACACAGTGAGTGATCCTCACCCTGCTGAATAAACAGTGACTCTGTACAGTTACAGAGTGAGTGATCCTCACCCTGAATAAAAAGTGACTCTGTACAGTTACACAGTGAGTGAACCTCACACTGAATAAACAGTGACTCTGTACAGTTACACAGTGAGTGACCCACACCCTGAATAAAGTGACTCTGTACAGTTAGACAGTGAGTGATCCACACCCTCAATAAACAGTGACTCTGTGCAGTTACACAGCGCGTGATCCTCACCCTGAATAAACAGTGAATCTATACAGTTACACAGTGAGTGATCCTCACCCTGAATAAACAGTGATGCTGTACAGTTACACAGTGAGTGATCCTTACCCTGAATAAACAGTGACTCTGTACAGTTACACAGTGAGTGATCCTCACCCTGAATAAACAGTGACTCTGTAGTTACTCAGTGAGTGATCCTCACCTTGAATAAACAGTGACTCTGTACAGTTACACAGTGAGTGATCTTCACCCTGAATAAACTCTGACTCTGTACAGTTACACAGTGAGTGATCCTTACCCTGAATAAACAGTGACTCTGTACAGTTACACAGTGAGTGATCCTCATCCTGAATAAACAGTGACTCTGTACAGTTACACAGTCAGTGATCCTTACCCTGAATAAACAGTGACTCTGTACAGTTAAACAGTGAGTGATCCTCACCCTGAATAAACAGTGACTCTGTAGTTACTCAGTGAGTGATCCTCACCTTGAATAAACAGTGACTCTGTACAGTTACACAGTGAGTGATCCTCATCCTGAATAAACAGTGACTCTGTACAGTTACACAGTGAGTGATCCTCACCCTGAATAAACAGTGACTCTGTACAGTTACACAGTGAGTGATCCTCAACCTGCTGAATAAACATTCACTCTGTACAGTTACATAGTGAGCGATCGTCACACTGAATAAACAGCGACTCTGTACAGTTACACAGTGAGTGATCCTCACCCTGAATAAACAGTGACTCTGTACAGTTACACAGTGAGTGATCCTCACCCTGAATAAGCAGTTACCCTGTACAGTTACACAGTGAGTGATCCTCACCTTGAATAAACAGTGACTCTGTACAGTTACACAGTGAGTGATCCTCACCCTGAATAAGCAGTTACTCTCTGTGCAGTTACACAGAATGATCCTTACCATGAATAAACAGTGATTCTGTACAGTTACACAGTGAGTGACCCTCACCCTGAATAAACAGTGACTCTGTACAGTTACACAGTGAGTGATCCTCACACTGAATAAAGAGTGACTCTGTACAGTTACACAGTTAGTGAACCTCACACTGAATAAACAGTGAGTCTGTCCAGTTACACAGTGAGTGACCCTCACCCTGAATAAAGTGACTCTGTAAAGTTACACAGTGAGTGATCCTCACCCTCAATAAACAGTGAGTCTGTCCAGTTACACAGTGAGTGAACCTTACCCTGAATAAACAGTGAGTCTGTCCAGTTACACAGTGAGTGAACCTTACCCTGAATAAACAGTGACTCTGTACAGTTACACAGTGAGTGATCCACACCCTCAATAAACAGTGACTCTGTGCAGTTACACAGTGCGTGTTCCTCACCCTGAATAAACAGTGAATCTATACAGTTACACAGTGAGTGATCCTCACCCTGAATAAACAGTGATGCTGTACAGTTACACAGTGAGTGATCCTTACCCTGAATAAACAGTTACTCTGTACAGTTACACAGTGAGTCATCCTCACACTGAATAAACAGTGACTCTGTACAGTTAGACAGTGAGTGATCCACACCCTCTATAAACAGTGACTCTGTGCAGTTACACACTGCGTGATCCTCACCCTGAATAAATAGTGAATCTATACAGTTACACAGTGAGTGATCCTCACCCTGAATAAACAGTGATGCTGTACAGTTACACACTGAGTGATCCTTACCCTGAATAATCAGTGACTCTGTACAGTTACACAGTGAGTGAACCTCACCCTGAATAAACAGTGAATCTATACAGTTACTCAGTGAGTGTCCCTTACCCTGAATAAACAGTGACTCTGTACAGTTACACAGCGAGTGATCCGCACCCTGAATAAACAGTTACTCTGTACAGTTACACAGTGAGTGATCCTCACCCTGAATAAACATTGACTCTGTACAGTTACACAGTGAGTGATCCTCACCCTGAATAAACAGTGACTCTGTACAGTTACACAGTGAGTGATCCTCACTCTGAATAAACAGTGACTCTGTACAGTTACACAGTGAGTGAACCTCACTCTGAATAAACAGTGACTCTGTACAGTTGCTCAGTGAGTGATCCTCACCCTGAATAAACAGTGACTCTGTACAGTTACACAGAATGATCTGTACCCCTGAATAAACTGTGACTCTGTACAGTTACACAGTGAGTGAACCTCACTCTAAATAAACAGTGACTCTATACAGTTACTCAGGGAGTGATCCTCACCCTGAATAAACAGTGACTCTGTACATTACACAGTGAGTGTTCCTCACCCTGAATAAACAGTGACTCTGTAGTTACTCAGTGAGTGATCCTCACCTTGAATAAACAGTGACTCTGTACAGTTACACGGTGAGTGATCTTCACCCTGAATAAACTCTGACTCTGTACAGTTACACAGTGAGTGATCCTTACCCTGAATAAACAGTCACTCTGTGCAGTTACACAGTGAGTGATCCTCATCCTGAATAAACAGTGACTCTGTACAGTTACACAGTGAGTGATCCTCACCCTGAATAAACAGTGACTCTGTACAGTTACTCAGTGAGTGATCCTCACCATGAATAAACAGTGACTCTGTACAGTTACACAGTGAGTGATCCTCACCCTGCTGAATAAACAGTGACTCTGTACAGTTACTCAGTAAGTGATCCACACCTTGAATAAACAGTCACTCTGTACAGTTACATAGTGAGCGATCGTCACCCTGAATAAACAGTGACTCTGTGCAGTTACACAGTGAGTGATCCCCACCCTGAATAAACAGTGACTCTGTACAGTTACACAGTGAGTGACCCTCACACTGAATAAACAGTGACTCTGTACAGTTACACAGTGAGTGATCCTCACCCTGAATAAGCAGTTACTCTGTACAGTTAAACAGTGAGTGATCCTCACCTTGAATAAACAGTGACTCTGTACAGTTACACAGTGAGTGATCCTCACCCTGAATAAGCAGTTACTCTCTGTGCAGTTACACAGAATGATCCTTACCCTGAATAAACAGTGACTCTGTTCAGTTACACAGTGAGTGAACCTGACCCTGAATAAACAGTGACTCTGTACAGTTACACAGTGAGTGACCCTCACCCTGAATAAACAGTGACTCTGTACAGTTACACAGTGAGTGATCCTCACCCTGAATAAGCAGTTACTCTGTACAGTTACACAGTGAGTGATCCTCACCTTGAATAAACAGTGACTCTGTACAGTTACACAGTGAGTGATCCTCACCCTGAATAAGCAGTTACTCTCTGTGCAGTTACACAGAATGATCCTTACCCTGAATAAACAGTGATTCTGTACAGTTACACAGTGAGTGACCCTCACCCTGAATAGACAGTGACTCTGTACAGTTACACAGTGAGTGATCCTCACCCTGAATAAAGAGTGACTCTGTACAGTTACACAGTGAGTGATCCTCACCCTGAATAAGCAGTTACTCTCTGTGCAGTTACACAGAATGATCCTTGCACTGAATAAACAGTGATTCTGTACAGTTACACAGTGAGTGATCCTCACCCTGAATAAACAGTGACTCTGTACAGTTACACAGCGAGTGATCCTCACCCTGAATAAACAGTGACTCTGTACAGTTACACAGTGAGTGATCCTTACGCTGAAGAAACAGTGACTTTGTACAGTTACACAGAGTGAACCTTACCCTGAATAAACAGTTACTGTGAACAGTTACACAGTGAGTGGACCTCACCTTGAATAAACAGTGACTCTGTGCTGTTACACATTGAGTGGTCCTTACCCTGCTGAATAAACAGTGACTCTGTACAGTTACACAGTGAGTGATCCTTACCTTGAATTAACAGTAACTCTGTACAGTTAGACAGTGAGTGATCTTCACCCTGAATAAACAGTGACTCTGTACAGTTACTCAGTGAGTGATCCTCACCCTGAATAAACAGTGCCTCTGTACAGTTACACGGTGAGTGAACCGCACCCTTAATAAACAGTGACTCTGTCCAGTTACACAGTGAGTGATCCTCACCCTGCTGAATAAACAGTGACTCTGTACAGTTACAGAGTGAGTGATCCTCACCCTGAATAAAAAGTGACTCTGTACAGTTACACAGTGAGTGAACCTCACACTGAATAAACAGTGACTCTGTACAGTTACACAGTGAGTGACCCACACCCTGAATAAAGTGACTCTGTACAGTTAGACAGTGAGTGATCCACACCCTCAATAAACAGTGACTCTGTGCAGTTACACAGTGCGTGATCCTCACCCTGAATAAACAGTGAATCTATACAGTTACACAGTGAGTGATCCTCACCCTGAATAAACAGTGATGCTGTACAGTTACACAGTGAGTGATCCTTACCCTGAATAAACAGTGACTCTGTACAGTTACACAGTGAGTGATCCTCACCCTGAATAAACAGTGACTCTGTAGTTACTCAGTGAGTGATCCTCACCTTGAATAAACAGTGACTCTGTACAGTTACACAGTGAGTGATCTTCACCCTGAATAAACTCTGACTCTGTACAGTTACACAGTGAGTGATCCTTACCCTGAATAAACAGTGACTCTGTACAGTTACACAGTGAGTGATCCTCATCCTGAATAAACAGTGACTCTGTACAGTTACACAGTGAGTGATCCTTACCCTGAATAAACAGTGACTCTGTACAGTTAAACAGTGAGTGATCCTCACCCTGAATAAACAGTGACTCTGTAGTTACTCAGTGAGTGATCCTCACCTTGAATAAACAGTGACTCTGTACAGTTACACAGTGAGTGATCCTCATCCTGAATAAACAGTGACTCTGTACAGTTACACAGTGAGTGATCCTCACCCTGAATAAACAGTGACTCTGTACAGTTACACAGTGAGTGATCCTCAACCTGCTGAATAAACAGTCACTCTGTACAGTTACATAGTGAGCGATCGTCACACTGAATAAACAGCCACTCTGTACAGTTACACAGTGAGTGATCCTCACCCTGAATAAACAGTGACTCTGTACAGTTACACAGTGAGTGATCCTCACCCTGAATAAACAGTGACTCTATACAGTTACTCAGGGAGTGATCCTCACCCTGAATAAACAGTGACTCCTTACATTACACAGTGAGTGATCCTCACCCTGAATAAACAGTGACTCTGTAGTTACTCAGTGAGTGATCCTCACCTTGAATAAACAGTGACTCTGTACAGTTACACAGTGAGTGATCTTCACCCTGAATAAACTCTGACTCTGTACAGTTACACAGTGAGTGATCCTTACCCTGAATAAACAGTCACTCTGTACAGTTACACAGTGAGTGATCCTCATCCTGAATAAACAGTGACTCTGTACAGTTACACAGTGAGTGATCCTCACCCTGAATAAACAGTGACTCTGTACAGTTACACAGTGAGTGATCCCCACCCTGAATAAACAGTGACTCTGTACAGTTACACAGTGAGTGACCCTCACCCTGAATAAACAGTGACTCTGTACAGTTACACAGTGAGTGATCCTCACCCTGAATAAGCAGTTACTCTGTACAGTTAAACAGTGAGTGATCCTCACCTTGAATAAACAGTGACTCTGTACAGTTACACAGTGAGTGATCCTCACCCTGAATAAGCAGTTACTCTCTGTGCAGTTACACAGAATGATCCTTACCCTGAATAAACAGTGACTCTGTACAGTTACACAGTGAGTGAACCTGACCCTGAATAAACAGTGACTCTGTACAGTTACACAGTGAGTGACCCTCACCCTGAATAAAAAGTGACTCTGTACAGTTACACAGTGAGTGATCCTCACCCTGAATAAGCAGTTACTCTGTACAGTTACACAGTGAGTGATCCTCACCTTGAATAAACAGTGACTCTGTACAGTTACACAGTGAGTGATCCTCACCCTGAATAAGCAGTTACTCTCTGTGCAGTTACACAGAATGATCCTTACCCTGAATAAACAGTGATTCTGTACAGTTACACAGTGAGTGACCCTCACCCTGAATAAACAGTGACTCTGTACAGTTACACAGTGAGTGATCCTCACCCTGAATAAAGAGTGACTCTGTACAGTTACACAGTGAGTGATCCTTACGCTGAAGAAACAGTGATTTTGTACAGTTACACAGAGTGAACCTTACCCTGAATAAACAGTTACTGTGAACAGTTACACAGTGAGTGGACCTCACCTTGAATAAACAGTGACTCTGTCCAGTTACACAGTGAGTGATCATCACCCTGAATAAACAGTGACTCTGTGCTGTTACACATTGAGTGGTCCTTACCCTGCTGAATAAACAGTGACTCTGTACAGTTACACAGTGAGTGATCCTTACCTTGAATAAACAGTAACTCTGTACAGTTACACAGTGAGTGATCTTCACCCTGAATAAACAGTGACTCTGTACAGTTACTCAGTGAGTGATCCTCACCCTGAATAAACAGTGCCTCTGTACAGTTACACGGTGAGTGAACCGCACCCTTAATAAACAGTGACTCTGTCCAGTTACACAGTGAGTGATCCTCACCCTGCTGAATAAACAGTGACTCTGTACAGTTACAGAGTGAGTGATCCTCACCCTGAATAAAAAGTGACTCTGTACAGTTACACAGTGAGTGAACCTCACACTGAATAAACAGTGACTCTGTACAGTTACACAGTGAGTGACCCACACCCTGAATAAAGTGACTCTGTACAGTTAGACAGTGAGTGATCCACACCCTCAATAAACAGTGACTCTGTGCAGTTACACAGAGCGTGATCCTCACCCTGAATAAACAGTGAATCTATACAGTTACACAGTGAGTGATCCTCACCCTGAATAAACAGTGATGCTGTACAGTTACACAGTGAGTGATCCTTACCCTGAATAAACAGTGACTCTGTACAGTAACACAGTGAGTGATCCTCACCCTGAATAAACAGTGACTCTGTAGTTACTCAGTGAGTGATCCTCACCTTGAATAAACAGTGACTCTGTACAGTTACACAGTGAGTGATCTTCACCCTGAATAAACTCTGACTCTGTACAGTTACACAGTGAGTGATCCTTACCCTGAATAAACAGTGACTCTGTACAGTTACACAGTGAGTGATCCTCATCCTGAATAAACAGTGACTCTGTACAGTTACACAGTGAGTGATCCTTACCCTGAATAAACAGTGACTCTGTACAGTTAAACAGTGAGTGATCTTCACCCTGAATAAACAGTGACTCTGTAGTTACTCAGTGAGTGATCCTCACCTTGAATAAACAGTGACTCTGTACAGTTACACAGTGAGTGATCCTCATCCTGAATAAACAGTGACTCTGTACAGTTACACAGTGAGTGATCCTCACCCTGAATAAACAGTGACTCTGTACAGTTACACAGTGAGTGATCCTCAACCTGCTGAATAAACATTCACTCTGTACAGTTACATAGTGAGCGATCGTCACACTGAATAAACAGCGACTCTGTACAGTTACACAGTGAGTGATCCTCACCCTGAATAAACAGTGACTCTGTACAGTTACACAGTGAGTGATCCTCACCCTGAATAAGCAGTTACCCTGTACAGTTACACAGTGAGTGATCCTCACCTTGAATAAACAGTGACTCTGTACAGTTACACAGTGAGTGATCCTCACCCTGAATAAGCAGTTACTCTCTGTGCAGTTACACAGAATGATCCTTACCATGAATAAACAGTGATTCTGTACAGTTACACAGTGAGTGACCCTCACCCTGAATAAACAGTGACTCTGTACAGTTACACAGTGAGTGATCCTCACCCTGAATAAAGAGTGACTCTGTACAGTTACACAGTGAGTGATCCTCACCCTGAATAAACAGTTACTCTCTGTGCAGTTACACAGAATGATCCTTACACTGAATAAACAGTGATTCTGTACAGTTACACAGTGAGTGATCCTCACCCTGAATAAACAGTGACTCTGTACAGTTACACAGCGAGTGATCCTCACCCTGAATAAACAGTGACTCTGTACATTTACACAGTGAGTGATCCTTACGCTGAAGAAACAGTGACTTTGTACAGTTACACAGAGTGAACCTTACCCTGAATAAACAGTTACTGTGAACAGTTACTCAGTGAGTGGACCTCACCTTGAATAAACAGTGACTCTGTGCTGTTACACAGTGAGTGGTCCTTACCCTACTGAATAAACAGTGACTCTGTACAGTTACACAGTGAGTGATCCTTACCTTGAATAAACAGTAACTCTGTACAGTTACACAGTGAGTCATCTTCACCCTGAATAAACAGTGACTCTGTACAGTTACTCAGTGAGTGATCCTCACCCTGAATAAACAGTGCCTCTGTACAGTTACACGGTGAGTGAACCGCACCCTTAATAAACAGTGACTCTGTACAGTTACACAGTGAGTGATCCTCACCCTGCTGAATAAACAGTGACTCAGTACAGTTACAGAGTGAGTGATCCTCACCCTGAATAAAAAGTGACTCTGTACAGTTACACAGTGAGTGAACCTCACACTGAATAAACAGTGACTCTGTACAGTTACACAGTGAGTGACCCACACCCTGAATAAAGTGACTCTGTAAAGTTACACAGTGAGTGATCCTCACCCTCAATAAACAGTGACTCTGTCCAGTTACACAGTGAGTGATCCTTACCCTGAATAAACAGTGACTCTGTACAGTTACACAGTGAGTGATCCTCACTCTGAATAAACAGTGACTCTGTACAGTTACACAGTGAGTGAACCTCACCCTGAATAAACAGTGACTCTGTACAGTTACACAGTGAGTGATCCTCACCCTGAATAAACAGTGACTCTGTACAATTACACAATGAGTGATCCTCACCCTGAATTAACAGTGACTCTGTACAGTTACACAGAGTGATCCTTACCCTGAATAAACAGTTACTCTGTCCAGTTACACAGAATGATCTGTACCCCTGAATAAACCGTGACTCTGTGCAGTTATACAGTGAGTGAACCTCACTCTGAATAAACAGTGACTCTATACAGTTACTCAGGGAGTGATCCTCACCCTGAATAAACAGTGACTCTGTACAGTTACACAGTGAGTGATCCTCACCCTGAATAAACAGTGACTCTGTAGTGACTCAGTGAGTGATCCTCACCTTGAATAAACAGTGACTCTGTACAGTTACACAGTGAGTGATCTTCACCCTGAATAAACTCTGACTCTCTACAGTTACACAGTGAGTGATCCTTACCCTGAATAAACAGTAACTCTGTACAGTTACACAGTGAGTGATCTTCACCCTTAATAAACAGTGACTCTGTACAGTTACTCAGTGAGTGATCCTCACCCTGAATAAACAGTGCCTCTGTACAGTTACACGGTGAGTGAACCGCACCCTTAATAAACAGTGACTCTGTACAGTTACACAGTGAGTGATCCTCACCCTGCTGAATAAACAGTGACTCTGTACAGTTACAGAGTGAGTGATCCTCACCCTGAATAAAAAGTGACTCTGTACAGTTACACAGTGAGTGAACCTCACACTGAATAAACAGTGACTCTGTACAGTTACACAGTGAGTGACCCACACCCTGAATAAAGTGACTCTGTAAAGTTACACAGTGAGTGATCCTCACCCTCAATAAACAGTGACTCTGTCCAGTTACACAGTGAGTGATCCTTACCCTGAATAAACAGTGACTCTGTACAGTTAGACAGTGAGTGATCCACACCCTCAATAAACAGTGACTCTGTGCAGTTACACAGTGCGTGATCCTCACCCTGAATAAACAGTGAATCTATACAGTTACACAGTGAGTCATCCTCACACTGAATAAACAGTGACTCTGTACAGTTACACAGTGAGTGAACCTCACCCTGAATAAACAGTGAATCTATACAGTTACTCAGTGAGTGATCCGCACTCTGAATAAACAGTTACTCTGTACAGTTACACAGTGAGTGATCCTCACCCTGAATAAACAGTGACTCTGTACAGTTACACAGTGAGTGATCCTCACCCTGAATAAATAGTGACTCTGTACAGTTACACAGTGAGTGATCCTCACCCTGAATAAACAGTGACTCTGTACAGTTACACAGTGAGTGATCCTCACTCTGAATAAACAGTGACTCTGTACAGTTACACAGTGAGTGAACCTCACCCTGAATAAACAGTGACTCTGTACAGTTACACAGTGAGTGATCCTCACCCTGAATAAACAGTGATTCTGTACAATTACACAATGAGTGATCCTCACCCTGAATAAACAGTGACTCTGTACAGTTACACAGAGTGATCCTTACCCTGAATAAACAGTTACTCTGTCCAGTTACACAGAATGATCTGTACCCCTGAATAAACCGTGACTCTGTACAGTTATACAGTGAGTGAACCTCACTCTGAATAAACAGTGACTCTATACAGTTACTCAGGGAGTGATCCTCACCCTGAATAAACAGTGACTCTGTACAGTTACACAGTGAGTGATCCTCACCCTGAATAAACAGTGACTCTGTAGTTACTCAGTGAGTGATCCTCACCTTGAATAAACAGTGACTCTGTACAGTTACACAGTGAGTGATCTTCACCCTGAATAAACTCTGACTCTCTACAGTTACACAGTGAGTGATCCTTACCCTGAATAAACAGTGACTCTGTACAGTTACACAGTGAGTGATCCTCATCCTGAATAAACAGTGACTCTGTACAGTTACACAGTGAGTGATCTTCACCCTGAATAAACTCTGACTCTCTACAGTTACACAGTGAGTGATCCTTACCCTGAATGAACAGTAACTCTGTACAGTTACACAGTGAGTGATCTTCACCCTGAATAAACAGTGACTCTGTACAGTTACTCAGTGAGTGATCCTCACCCTGAATAAACAGTGCCTCTGTACAGTTACACGGTGAGTGAACCGCACCCTTAATAAACAGTGACTCTGTACAGTTACACAGTGAGTGATCCTCACCCTGCTGAATAAACAGTGACTCTGTACAGTTACAGAGTGAGTGATCCTCACCCTGAATAAAAAGTGACTCTGTACAGTTACACAGTGAGTGAACCTCACACTGAATAAACAGTGACTCTGTACAGTGACACAGTGAGTGACCCACACCCTGAATAAAGTGACTCTGTAAAGTTACACAGTGAGTGATCCTCACCCTCAATAAACAGTGACTCTGTCCAGTTACACAGTGAGTGATCCTTACCCTGAATAAACAGTGACTCTGTACAGTTAGACAGTGAGTGATCCACACCCTCAATAAACAGTGACTCTGTGCAGTTACACAGTGCGTGATCCTCACCCTGAATAAACAGTGAATCTATACAGTTACACAGTGAGTCATCCTCACACTGAATAAACAGTGACTCTGTACAGTTACACAGTGAGTGAACCTCACCCTGAATAAACAGTGAATCTATACAGTTACTCAGTGAGTGATCCTCACCCTGAATAAACAGTTACTCTGTACAGTTACACAGTGAGTGATCCTCACCCTGAATAAACAGTGACTCTGTACAGTTACACAGTGAGTGATCCTCACCCTGAATAAATAGTGACTCTGTAGTTACACAGTGAGTGATCCTCACCCTGAATAAACAGTGACTCTGTACAGTTACACAGTGAGTGATCCTCACTCTGAATAAACAGTGACTCTGTACAGTTACACAGTGAGTGAACCTCACCCTGAATAAACAGTGACTCTGTACAGTTACACAGTGAGTGATCCTCACCCTGAATAAACAGTGATTCTGTACAATTACACAATGAGTGATCCTCACCCTGAATAAACAGTGACTCAGTACAATTACACAGAGTGATCCTTACCCTGAATAAACAGTTACTCTGTCCAGTTACACAGAATGATCTGTACCCCTGAATAAACCGTGACTCTGTACAGTTATACAGTGAGTGAACCTCACTCTGAATAAACAGTGACTCTATACAGTTACTCAGGGAGTGATCCTCACCCTGAATAAACAGTGACTCTGTACAGTTACACAGTGAGTGATCCTCACCCTGAATAAACAGTGACTCTGTAGTTACTCAGTGAGTGATCCTCACCTTGAATAAACAGTGACTCTGCACAGTTACACAGTGAGTGATCTTCACCCTGAATAAACTCTGACTCTCTACAGTTACACAGTGAGTGATCCTTACCCTGAATAAACAGTGACTCTGTACAGTTACACACTGAGTGATCCTCATCCTGAATAAACAGTGACTCTGTACAGTTACACAGTGAGTGATCCTCACCCTGAATAAACAGTGACTCTGCACAGTTACTCAGTGAGTGATCCTCACCATGAATAAACAGTGACTCTGTACAGTTACACAGTGAGTGATCCTCACCCTGCTGAATAAACAGTGACTCTGTACAGTTACTCAGTAAGTGATCCTCACCTTGAATAAACAGTCACTCTGTACAGTTACATAGTGGGCGATCGTCACCCTGAATAAACAGTGACTCTGTACAGTTACACAGTGAGTGAACCTCACACTGAATAAACAGTGACTTTGTACAGTTACACAGTGAGTTACCCTCACCCTGAATAAAGTGACTCTGTACAGTTACACAGTGAGTGATCCTCACCCTGAATAAACAGTGACTCTGTACAGTTGCACAGTGAGTGACCCTCACTCTGAATAAACAGTGACTTTGTACAATTACACAATGAGTGATCCTCACCCTGAATAAAAAGTGACTCTGTACAGTTACACAGTGAGTGACCCTCACCCTGAATAAACAGTGACTCTGTACAGTTACACAGTTGGTGATGGTCACCCTGAATAAACAGTGACTCTGTACAGTTACACAGAGTGATCCTCACCCTGAATAAACAGTGACTCTGTACAGTTACAAAGTGAGTGATCCTCACCCTGAATAAACAGTGACTCTGTCCAGTTACACAGTGCGTGATCCTCACCCTGAATAAACAGTGACTCTGTCCAGTTACACAGATGGTGCTCGTCACACTGAATAAACAGTGACTCTGTACAGTTACTCAGTAAGTGATCCTCACCCTGAATAAACAGTGGCTCTGTCCAGTTTCACAGTGAGCGATCCTCACCCTGAATAAACAGTGGCTCTGTCCAGTTACACAGTTAGTGAACCACACCCTGAATGAACAGTGACACTGTACAGTTACACAATGAGTGATCCTCGCCCTGAATAAACAGTGACTCTGTACAGTTACACAGTGAGTGATCATCACCCTGAATAAACAGTGACTCTGTCCAGTTACACAGTTGGTGATCGTCACCCTGAATAAACAGTGACTCTGTACAGTTACACAGCGAGTGATCGTCATTCACCCTGAATAAACAGTGACTTGGTACAGTTACACAGTGAGTGATCCTCACCCTGAATAAACAGTGTCTCTGTACAGTTACACAGTGAGTGATCCTCACCCTGAATAAACAGTGATTCTGTCCAGTTACACTGTTGGTGATCGTCACACTGAATAAACAGTGACTCTGTACAGTTACACAGAGTGATCCTTACCCTGAATAAACAGTGACTCTGTACAGTTACACAGTGAGTGATCCTCACCCTGAATAAACAGTGACTCTGTACAGTTACACAGAGTGATCCTTACCCTGAATAAACAGTGACTCTGTACAGTTATACAGTTAGTGATACTCACCCTGAATAAACATTGACTCTGTACATTTACACAGTGAGTGATCCTCACACTGCTTAATAGACAGTGACTCTGTACATTTACAGAGTGAGTTATCCTCACCCTGAATAAACAGTGACTCTGTACAGTTACACAGTGAGTGATCCTCACCCTGAATAAACAGTGATTCCGTACAGTTACACAGTGAGTGATCCTTACGCTTAATAAACAGTGACTCTGTACAGTTACACAGTGAGTGATCCTCACCCTGAATAAACAGTGACTCTGTCCAGTTACACAGTGAGTGATCCTTACCCTGAATAAACAGTGACTCTGCACAGTTACACAGTGAGTGATCCTCACCCTGAATAAACAGTGACTCTGTACAGTTACACAGTGAGTGATCCTTACCCTGAATAAACAGTGACTCTGCACAGTTACACAGTGAGTGATCGTCACCCTGAATAAACACTGACTCTGAACAGTTACACAGAGTGATCCTTTCCCTGAATAAACAGTGACTCTGTACAGTTACACAGTGAGTGATCCTTACCCTGAATAAACAGTGACTCTGCACAGTTACACAGTGAGTGATCCTCACCATGAATAAACAGTGACTCTGTACAGTTACACAGTGAGTGATCCTCACCCTGAATAAACAGTGACTCAGTCCAGTTACACAGTGCGTGATCCTCACCCTGAATAAACAGTGTCTCTGTCCAGTTACACAGTTGGTGATCATCACACTGAATAAACAGTGACTCTGTACAGTTACACAGAGTGATCCTTACCCTGAATAAACAGTGACTCTGTACAGTTACACAGTGAGTGATACTCACCCTGAATAAACAGTGACTCGGTACACTTACACAGTGAGTGATCCTCACCCTTCTTAATAGACAGTGACTCTGTACAGTTGCAGAGTGAGTGATCCTCACCCTGAATAAAAACTGTCTCTGTGCAGTTACACAGTGAGTGAACCTCACACTGAATAAACAGTGACTCTGTACAGTTACACAGTGAGTGATCCTCACCCTCAATAAACAGTGACTTCGTACAGTTACACAGTGACTGATACTTACCCTGAATAAACAGTGACTCTGTACAGTTACACAGTGAGTGATCCACACCCTCAATAAACAGTGACTCTGTACAGTTACACAGTGCGTGATCCTCACCCTGAATAAACAGTGAATGTATACAGTTACACAGTGAGTGATCCTCACCCTGAATAAATAGTGATGCTGTACAGTTACACAGTGAGTGATCCTTACCCTGAATAAACAGTTACTCTGTACAGGTACACAGTGAGTGAACCTCACCCTGAATAAACAGTGACTCTGTACACTTACACAGAATGATCTGTACCCCTGAATAAACCGTGACTCTGTACAGTTACACAGTGAGTGATCTTCACCCTGAATAAAAAGTGACTCTGTACAGTTACTCAGTGAGTGATCCTCACCCTGAATAAACAGTGACTCTGTACAGTTACACAGTGAGTGATCCTCACTCTGAATAAACAGTGACTCTGTACAGTTACTCAGTGAGTGATCCTCACCCTGAATAAACAGTGACTCTGTACAGTTACTCAGTGAGTGATCCTCACCCTGAATAAACAGTGACTCTGTACAGTTACACGGTGAGTGAACCTCACCATGAATAAACAGTGACTCTGTACAGTTACACAGTGAGTGATCCTCACCCTGCTGAATAAACAGTGACTCTGTACAGTTACACAGTGAGTGATCCTCACCCTGAATAAACAGTGAAGCTGTACAGTTACACAGTGAGTGATCCTTACCCTGAATAAACAGTTACTCTGTACAGGTACACAGTGAGTCACCCTCACCCTGAATAAACAGTGACTCTGTACAGTTACACAGTGAGTGAACCCCACCCTGAATAAACAGTGCATCTACACAGTTACTCAGTGAGTGATCCTCACCCTAAATAAACAGTGACTCTGTATAGTTACACAGTGAGTGAACCTCACACTGAATAAACAGTGACTCTGTACAGTTACACAGTGAGTGATCCTCACTCTGAATAAACAGTGACTCTGTACAGTTACACAGTGAGTGATCCTCACACTGAATAAACAGTGACTCTGTACAGTTACACAGTGAGTGATCCACACCCTGAATAAACAGTGACTCTGTACAGTTACACAGTGAGTGATCCTCACCCTGAATAAACAGTGACTCTCTACAGTTACACAGTGAGTGATCCTCACCCTGAATAAACAGTGACTATGTACAGTTACACAGTGAGTGATCCTTACCCTGAATAAACAGGGACTCTGTACAGGTACACAGTGAGTCATCCTCACCCTGAATAAACAGTGACTCTGTACAGTTACACAGTGAGTGAACCTCACCCTGAATAAACAGTGAATCTACACAGTTACTCAGTGAGTGATCCTCACCCTAAGTAAACAGTGACTCTGTACAGTTACACAGTGAGTGAACCTCACACTGAATAAACAGTGACTCTGTACAGTTACACAGTGAGTGAACCTCACCCTGAATAAACAGTGACTCTGTACACTTACACAGAATGATCTGTACCCCTGAATAAACCGTGACTCTGTACAGTTACACAGTGAGTGATCTTCACCCTGAATAAACAGTGACTCTGTGCAGTTACACGGTGAGTGAACCTCACCCTGAATAAACAGTGACTCTGTACAGTTACACAGTGAGTGATCCTCACCCTGCTGAATAAACAGTGCCTCTGTACAGTTACAGAGTGAGTGATCCTCACCCTGAATAAAAAGTGACTCTGTACAGTTACACAGTGAGTGAACCTCACACTGAATAAACAGTGACTTTGTACAGTTACACAGTGAGTTACCCTCACCCTGAATAAAGTGACTCTGTAAAGTTACACAGTGAGTGATCCACACCCTCAATAAACAGTGACTCTGTCCAGTTACACAGTGAGTGATCCTTACCCTGAATAAACAGTTACTCTGTACAGTTAGACAGTGAGTGATCCACACCCTGAATTATCAGTGAATCTATACAGTTACACAGTGAGTGATCCTCACCCTGAATAAACAGTGATGCTGTACAGTTACACAGTGAGTGATCCTTACCCTGAATAAACAGTGACTCAGTCCAGTTACACAGTGCGTGATCCTCACCCTGAATAAACAGTGTCTCTGTCCAGTTACACAGTTGGTGATCGTCACACTGAATAAACAGTGACTCTGTACAGTTACACAGAGTGATCCTTACCCTGAATAAACAGTGACTCTGTACAGTTACACAGTGAGTGATCCTCACCCTGAATAAACAGTGACTCTGTACAGTTACACAGAGTGATCCTTACCCTGAATAAACAGTGACTCTATACAGTTATACAGTGAGTGATACTCACCCTGAATAAACAGTGACTCTGTACACTTACACAGTGAGTGATCCTCACCCTTCTTAATAGACAGTGACTCGGTACAGTTACAGAGTGAGTGATCCTCACCCTGAATAAAAACTGACTCTGTGCAGTTACACAGTGAGTGAACCTCACACTGAATAAACAGTGACTCTGTACAGTTACACAGTGAGTGATCCTCACCCTCAATAAACAGTGACTTCGTACAGTTACACAGTGACTGATACTTACCCTGAATAAACAGTGACTCTGTACAGTTACACAGTGAGTGATCCACACCCTCAATAAACAGTGACTCTGTACAGTTACACAGTGCGTGATCCTCACCCTGAATAAACAGTGAATGTATACAGTTACACAGTGAATGATCCTCACCCTGAATAAATAGTGTTGCTGTACAGTTACACAGTGAGTGATCCTTACCCTGAATAAACAGTTACTCTGTACAGGTACACAGTGAGTGAACCTCACCCTGAATAAAGAGTGAATCTACACAGTTACTCAGTGAGTGGTCCTCACCCTAAATAAACAGTGACTCTGTACAGTTACACAGTGAGTGAACCTCACCCTGAATAAACAGTGACTCTGTACACTTACACAGAATGATCTGTACCCCTGAATAAACCGTGACTCTGTACAGTTACACAGTGAGTGATCTTCACCCTGAATAAACAGTGACTCTGTACAATTACTCAGTGAGTGATCCTCACCCTGAATAAACAATGACTCTGTACAGTTACACGGTGAGTGAACCTCACCATGAATAAACAGTGACTCTGTACAGTTACACAGTGAGTGATCCTCACCCTGCTGAATAAACAGTGACTCTGTACAGTTACACAGTGAGTGATCCTCACCCTGAATAAACAGTGAAGCTGTACAGTTACACAGTGAGTGATCCTTACCCTGAATAAACAGTTACTCTGTACAGGTACACAGTGAGTCACCCTCACCCTGAATAAACAGTGACTCTGTACAGTTACACAGTGAGTGAACCCCACCCTGAATAAACAGTGCATCTACACAGTTACTCAGTGAGTGATCCTCACCCTAAATAAACAGTGACTCTGTATAGTTACACAGTGAGTGAACCTCACACTGAATAAACAGTGACTCTGTACAGTTACACAGTGAGCGATCCTCACCCTGAATAAACAGTGGCTCTGTCCAGTTTCACAGTGAGCGATCCTCACCCTGAATAAACAGTGGCTCTGTCCAGTTACACAGTTAGTGAACCACACCCTGAATGAACAGTGACACTGTACAGTTACACAATGAGTGATCCTCGCCCTGAATAAACAGTGACTCTGTACAGTTACACAGTGAGTGATCATCACCCTGAATAAACAGTGACTCTGTCCAGTTACACAGTTGGTGATCGTCACCCTGAATAAACAGTGACTCTGTACAGTTACACAGCGAGTGATCGTCATTCACCCTGAATAAACAGTGACTTGGTACAGTTACACAGTGAGTGATCCTCACCCTGAATAAACAGTGTCTCTGTACAGTTACACAGTGAGTGATCCTCACCCTGAATAAACAGTGACTCTGTCCAGTTACACTGTTGGTGATCGTCACACTGAATAAACAGTGACTCTGTACAGTTACACAGAGTGATCCTTACCCTGAATAAACAGTGACTCTGTACAGTTACACAGTGAGTGATCCTCACCCTGAATAAACAGTGACTCTGTACAGTTACACAGAGTGATCCTTACCCTGAATAAACAGTGACTCTGTACAGTTATACAGTTAGTGATACTCACCCTGAATAAACATTGACTCTGTACATTTACACAGTGAGTGATCCTCACACTGCTTAATAGACAGTGACTCTGTACATTTACAGAGTGAGTTATCCTCACCCTGAATAAACAGTGACTCTGTACAGTTACACAGTGAGTGATCCTCACCCTGAATAAACAGTGATTCCGTACAGTTACACAGTGAGTGATCCTTACGCTTAATAAACAGTGACTCTGTACAGTTACACAGTGAGTGATCCTCACCCTGAATAAACAGTGATTCTGTCCAGTTACACAGTGAGTGATCCTTACCCTGAATAAACAGTGACTCTGCACAGTTACACAGTGAGTGATCCTCACCCTGAATAAACAGTGACTCTGTACAGTTACACAGTGAGTGATCCTTACCCTGAATAAACAGTGACTCTGCACAGTTACACAGTGAGTGATCGTCACCCTGAATAAACACTGACTCTGAACAGTTACACAGAGTGATCCTTTCCCTGAATAAACAGTGACTCTGTACAGTTACACAGTGAGTGATCCTTACCCTGAATAAACAGTGACTCTGCACAGTTACACAGTGAGTGATCCTCACCATGAATAAACAGTGACTCTGTACAGTTACACAGTGAGTGATCCTCACCCTGAATAAACAGTGACTCAGTCCAGTTACACAGTGCGTGATCCTCACCCTGAATAAACAGTGTCTCTGTCCAGTTACACAGTTGGTGATCATCACACTGAATAAACAGTGACTCTGTACAGTTACACAGAGTGATCCTTACCCTGAATAAACAGTGACTCTGTACAGTTACACAGTGAGTGATACTCACCCTGAATAAACAGTGACTCGGTACACTTACACAGTGAGTGATCCTCACCCTTCTTAATAGACAGTGACTCTGTACAGTTACAGAGTGAGTGATCCTCACCCTGAATAAAAACTGTCTCTGTGCAGTTACACAGTGAGTGAACCTCACACTGAATAAACAGTGACTCTGTACAGTTACACAGTGAGTGATCCTCACCCTCAATAAACAGTGACTTCGTACAGTTACACAGTGACTGATACTTACCCTGAATAAACAGTGACTCTGTACAGTTACACAGTGAGTGATCCTCACCCTGAATAAACAGTGAATGTATACAGTTACACAGTGAGTGATCCTCACCCTGAATAAATAGTGATGCTGTACAGTTACACAGTGAGTGATCCTTACCCTGAATAAACAGTTACTCTGTACAGGTACACAGTGAGTGAACCTCACCCTGAATAAACAGTGACTCTGTACACTTACACAGAATGATCTGTACCCCTGAATAAACCGTGACTCTGTACAGTTACACAGTGAGTGATCTTCACCCTGAATAAAAAGTGACTCTGTACAGTTACTCAGTGAGTGATCCTCACCCTGAATAAACAGTGACTCTGTACAGTTACACAGTGAGTGATCCTCACTCTGAATAAACAGTGACTCTGTACAGTTACTCAGTGAGTGATCCTCACCCTGAATAAACAGTGACTCTGTACAGTTACTCAGTGAGTGATCCTCACCCTGAATAAACAGTGACTCTGTACAGTTACACG
This sequence comes from Scyliorhinus torazame, assembly GCF_047496885.1. Lineage (NCBI taxonomy): Eukaryota > Metazoa > Chordata > Chondrichthyes > Carcharhiniformes > Scyliorhinidae > Scyliorhinus > Scyliorhinus torazame. The sequence goes on from NC_092727.1 coordinate 133,162,758, forward strand.
GTGAGTGAACCTCACCATGAATAAACAGTGACTCTGTACAGTTACACAGTGAGTGATCCTCACCCTGCTGAATAAACAGTGACTCTGTACAGTTACACAGTGAGTGATCCTCACCCTGAATAAACAGTGAAGCTGTACAGTTACACAGTGAGTGATCCTTACCCTGAATAAACAGTTACTCTGTACAGGTACACAGTGAGTCACCCTCACCCTGAATAAACAGTGACTCTGTACAGTTACACAGTGAGTGAACCCCACCCTGAATAAACAGTGCATCTACACAGTTACTCAGTGAGTGATCCTCACCCTAAATAAACAGTGACTCTGTATAGTTACACAGTGAGTGAACCTCACACTGAATAAACAGTGACTCTGTACAGTTACACAGTGAGTGATCCTCACTCTGAATAAACAGTGACTCTGTACAGTTACACAGTGAGTGATCCTCACACTGAATAAACAGTGACTCTGTACAGTTACACAGTGAGTGATCCACACCCTGAATAAACAGTGACTCTGTACAGTTACACAGTGAGTGATCCTCACCCTGAATAAACAGTGACTCTCTACAGTTACACAGTGAGTGATCCTCACCCTGAATAAACAGTGACTATGTACAGTTACACAGTGAGTGATCCTTACCCTGAATAAACAGGGACTCTGTACAGGTACACAGTGAGTCATCCTCACCCTGAATAAACAGTGACTCTGTACAGTTACACAGTGAGTGAACCTCACCCTGAATAAACAGTGAATCTACACAATTACTCAGTGAGTGATCCTCACCCTAAGTAAACAGTGACTCTGTACAGTTACACAGTGAGTGAACCTCACACTGAATAAACAGTGACTCTGTACAGTTACACAGTGAGTGAACCTCACCCTGAATAAACAGTGACTCTGTACACTTACACAGAATGATCTGTACCCCTGAATAAACCGTGACTCTGTACAGTTACACAGTGAGTGATCTTCACCCTGAATAAACAGTGACTCTGTGCAGTTACACGGTGAGTGAACCTCACCCTGAATAAACAGTGACTCTGTACAGTTACACAGTGAGTGATCCTCACCCTGCTGAATAAACAGTGCCTCTGTACAGTTACAGAGTGAGTGATCCTCACCCTGAATAAAAAGTGACTCTGTACAGTTACACAGTGAGTGAACCTCACACTGAATAAACAGTGACTTTGTACAGTTACACAGTGAGTTACCCTCACCCTGAATAAAGTGACTCTGTAAAGTTACACAGTGAGTGATCCACACCCTCAATAAACAGTGACTCTGTCCAGTTACACAGTGAGTGATCCTTACCCTGAATAAACAGTTACTCTGTACAGTTAGACAGTGAGTGATCCACACCCTGAATTATCAGTGAATCTATACAGTTACACAGTGAGTGATCCTCACCCTGAATAAACAGTGATGCTGTACAGTTACACAGTGAGTGATCCTTACCCTGAATAAACAGTGACTCAGTCCAGTTACACAGTGCGTGATCCTCACCCTGAATAAACAGTGTCTCTGTCCAGTTACACAGTTGGTGATCGTCACACTGAATAAACAGTGACTCTGTACAGTTACACAGAGTGATCCTTACCCTGAATAAACAGTGACTCTGTACAGTTACACAGTGAGTGATCCTCACCCTGAATAAACAGTGACTCTGTACAGTTACACAGAGTGATCCTTACCCTGAATAAACAGTGACTCTATACAGTTATACAGTGAGTGATACTCACCCTGAATAAACAGTGACTCTGTACACTTACACAGTGAGTGATCCTCACCCTTCTTAATAGACAGTGACTCTGTACAGTTACAGAGTGAGTGATCCTCACCCTGAATAAAAACTGACTCTGTGCAGTTACACAGTGAGTGAACCTCACACTGAATAAACAGTGACTCTGTACAGTTACACAGTGAGTGATCCTCACCCTCAATAAACAGTGACTTCGTACAGTTACACAGTGACTGATACTTACCCTGAATAAACAGTGACTCTGTACAGTTACACAGTGAGTGATCCACACCCTCAATAAACAGTGACTCTGTACAGTTACACAGTGCGTGATCCTCACCCTGAATAAACAGTGAATGTATACAGTTACACAGTGAATGATCCTCACCCTGAATAAATAGTGTTGCTGTACAGTTACACAGTGAGTGATCCTTACCCTGAATAAACAGTTACTCTGTACAGGTACACAGTGAGTGAACCTCACCCTGAATAAACAGTGACTCTGTACACTTACACAGAATGATCTGTACCCCTGAATAAACCGTGACTCTGTACAGTTACACAGTGAGTGATCTTCACCCTGAATAAACAGTGACTCTGTACAATTACTCAGTGAGTGATCCTCACCCTGAATAAACAATGACTCTGTACAGTGACACGGTGAGTGAACCTCACCATGAATAAACAGTGACTCTGTACAGTTACACAGTGAGTGATCCTCACCCTGCTGAATAAACAGTGACTCTGTACAGTTACACAGTGAGTGATCCTCACCCTGAATAAACAGTGAAGCTGTACAGTTACACAGTGAGTGATCCTTACCCTGAATAAACAGTTACTCTGTACAGGTACACAGTGAGTCACCCTCACCCTGAATAAACAGTGACTCTGTACAGTTACACAGTGAGTGAACCCCACCCTGAATAAACAGTGCATCTACACAGTTACTCAGTGAGTGATCCTCACCCTAAATAAACAGTGACTCTGTATAGTTACACAGTGAGTGAACCTCACACTGAATAAACAGTGACTCTGTACAGTTACACAGTGAGTGATCCTCACCCTGAATAAACAGTGACTCTGTACAGTTACACAGTGAGTGATCCTTACCCTGAATAAACAGTTACTCTGTACAGTTACACAGTGAGTCATCCTCACCCTGAATAAACAGTGACTCTGTACAGTTACACAGTGAGTGAACCTCACCCTGAATAAACAGTGAATCTACACAGTTACTCAGTGAGTGATCCTCACCCTAAGTAAACAGTGACTCTGTACAGTTACACAGTGAGTGAACCTCACACTGAATAAACAGTGACCCTGTACAGTTACACAGTGAGTGAACCTCACCCTGAATAAACAGTGACTCTGTACACTTACACAGAATGATCTGTACCCCTGAATAAACCGTGACTCTGTACAGTTACACAGTGAGTGATCTTCACCCTGAATAAACAGTGACTCTGTGCAGTTACACGGTGAGTGAACCGCACCCTGAATAAACAGTGACTCTGTACAGTTACACAGTGAGTGATCCTCACCCTGCTGAATAAACAGTGACTCTGTACAGTTACAGAGTGAGAGATCCTCACCCTGAATAAAAAGTGACTCTGTACAGTTACACAGTGAGTGAACCTCACACTGAATAAACAGTGACTTTGTACAGTTACACAGTGAGTTACCCTCACCCTGAATAAAGTGACTCTGTAAAGTTACACAGTGAGTGATCCTCACCCTCAATAAACAGTGACTCTGTCCAGTTACACAGTGAGTGATCCTTACCCTGAATAAACAGTTACTCTGTACAGTTAGACAGTGAGTGATCCACACCCTGAATAAACAGTGAATCTATACAGTTACACAGTGAGTGATCCTCACGCTGAATAAACAGTGATGCTGTACAGTTACACAGTGAGTGATCCTTACCCTGAATAAACAGTTACTCTGTACAGTTACACAGTGCGTGATCCTCACCCTGAATAAACAGTGATGCAGTACAGTTACACAGTGAGTAATCCTCACACTGAATAAACAGTGACTCTGTACAGTTACACAGTGAGTGAACCTCACCCTGAATAAACAGTGACTCTGTACAGTTGCTCAGTGACTGATCCTTGCCCTGATTAAACATTGACTCTGTACAGTTACACAGAATGATCTGTTCCCCTGAATAAACCGTGACTCTGTACAGTTACACAGTGAGTGAACCTCACTCAGAATAAACAGTGACTCTATACAGTTACTCAGGGAGTGATCCTCACCCTGAATAAACAGAGTCTCTGTAGTTACTCAGTGAGTGATCCTCACCTTGAATAACCAGTTTCTCTGCAGTTACACAGTGAGTGAACCTCACCCTGAATAAACAGTGACTCTGTACAGTTACACAGTGAGTGATCCTCACCTTGAATAAACAGTCACTCTGTACAGTTACACAGTGAGTGATCCTCACCCTGAATAAACAGTGGCTCTGTCCAGTTACACAGTGAGTGATCCTCACTCTGAATAAACAGTGGCTCTGTCCAGTTACACAGTTCGTGATCGTCACCCTGAATAAACAGTGACTCTGTACAGTTACACAGAGTGATCCTTACCCTGAATAAACAGTGAGTCTGTACAGTTACACAGTGAGTGAACCTCACCTTGAATAAACAGTGACTCTGTACAGTTACACAGTGAGTGATCCTCACTCTGATTAATAAACAGTGACTCTGTGCAGTTACACAGTGAGTGAACCTCACCCTGAATGAACAGCGACTCTGTACAGTTACACAGTGAGTGATCCTCACCCTGAATAAGCACTGACTCTCTGTACAGTTCACTGAATGATCCTTACCCTGAAAAAGACAGTGCCTCTGTACAGTTACACAGTGAGTGATCCTTACCCTGAATAAACAGTGACTCTGTACAGTTACACAGTGAGTGATCCTTACCCTGAATAAACAGTGACTCTGTACAGTTACACAGTGAGTGAACCTTACCCTGAATAAACAGTGACTCTGTACAGTTACACAGTGAGTGATCCTCACCCTGAATAAACAGTGACTCTGTACAGTTACACAGTGAGAGATCCTCACCCTCAATAAACAGTGACTCTGTACAGTTACACAGTGAGTGATCCTTACCCTGAATAAACAGTGACTCTGTACAGTTACACAGTGAGTGATCCACACCCTCAATAAACAGTGAATCTATCCAGTTACACAGTGAGTGATCCTCACACTGAATAAACAGTGATGCTGTACAGTTACACAGGGAGTGATCCTTACCCTGAATAAACAGTGACTCTGTACAGTTACACAGTGAGTCATCCTCACGCTGAATAAACAGTGACTCTGTACAGTTACACAGTGAGTGATCCTTACACTGAATAAACAGTGACTCTGTACAGTTACACAGTGAGTGAACCTTACCCTGAATAAACAGTGACTCTGTACAGTTACACAGTGAGTGATCCACACCTTCAATAAACAGTGGCTCTGTGCAGTTACACTGTGTGTGATCCTCACCCAGAATAAACAGTGATGCTGTACAGTTACACAGGGAGTGATCCTCACCCTGAATAAACAGTGACTCTGTACAGTTACACAGTGAGTGATCCACACCCTCAATAAACAGTGAATCTATACAGTTACACAGTGAGTGATCCTCACACTGAATAAACAGTGATGCTGTACAGTTACACAGGGAGTGATCCTCACCCTGAATAAACAGTGACTCTGTACAGTTACACAGTGAGTGATCCACACCCTCAATAAACAGTGACTCTGTACAGTTACACAGTGAGTGATCCTCACCCTCAATAAACAGTGACTCTGTACAGTTACACAGTGAGTGATCCTTACCCTGAATAAACAGTGACTTTGTACAGTTACGCAGTGAGTGATCGACACCCTCAATAAACAGTGAATCTATACAGTTACACAGTGAGTGATCCTCACACTGAATAAAGAGTGATGCTGTACAGTTACACAGGGAGTGATCCTTACCCTGAATAAACAGTGACTCTGTACCGTTACACAGTGAGTCATCCTCACGCTGAATAAACAGTGACTCTGTACAGTTACACAGTGAGTGAACCTCACCCTGAATAAACAGTGACTCTGTACAGTTACTCAGTGAGTGATCCTCACCCTGAATCAACAGTGACTCTGTACACTTACACAGAATGACCTGTACCCCTGAATAAACTGTGACTCTGTACAGTTACACAGTGAGTGAACCTCACTCTGAATAAACAATGAGTCTATACAGTTGCTCAGGGAGTGATCCTCACTCTGAAGAAACAGTGACTCTGTAGTTACTCAGTGAGTGATCCTCACCTTGAATCACCACTTTCTCTCCAGTTACACAGTGAGTGATCCTCACCCTGAATAAACAGTGACTCTGTACAGTTACACAGTCAGTGATCCACACCCTCAATAAACAGTGACTCTGTACAGTTACACAGCGAGTGATCCTCACCCTGAATAAACAGTGACTCTGTACAGTTACACAGTGAGTGATCCACACCCTGCTGAATAAACAGTGACTCTGTACAGTTACACAGCGAGTGATCCTCACCCTGAATAAACAGTGACTCTGTACAGTTACACAGTGAGTGATCCACACCCTGCTGAATAAACAGTGACTCTGTACAGTTACACAGTGAGTGATCCTCACCCTGAATAAACAGTGACTCTGTACAGTTACACAGTGAGTGGACCTCGCCCTGAATAAACAGTGACTCTGTACAGTTACACAGCGAGTGATCTTCACCCTGAATAAACAGTGACTCTGTACAGTTACACAGTGAGTGATCCTTATGCTGAATAAACATCGACTCTGTACAGTTACACAGTGAGTGACCCTCACCCTGCTGAATAAACCTTGACTCTGTACAGTTACACAGTGAGTGATCCTTACCCTGAATAAACAGTGACTCTGTACAGTTACACAGTGAGTGATCCTTACCCTGAACAAACAGTGACTCTGTACAGTTACACAGTGAGTGATCCTTACCCTGAGTAAACAGTGACTCTGTACAGTTACACAGTGAGTGATCCTTACCCTGAATAAACAGTGACTCTGTACAGTTACACAGTGAGTGATCCTTACCCTGAATAAACAGTGACTCTGTAAAGTTACACAGTGAGTGATCCTTACCCTGAGTAAACAGTGACTCTGTACTGTTACACAGTGATTGATCCTTACCCTGAATAAACAGTGACTCTGTACAGTTACACAGTGAGTGATCCAACCCTCAATAAACAGTGACTCTGTGCAGTTACACTGTGTGTGATCCTCACCCTGAATAAACAGTGACTCTGTACAGTTACACAGTGAGTGATCCTCACCCTCAATAAACAGTGATGCTGTACAGTTACACAGGGAGTGATCCTTACACTGAATAAACAGTTACTCTGTACAGTTACACAGTGAGTCATCCTCACCCTGAATAAACAGTGACTCTGTACAGTTACACAGTGAGTGAACCTCACCCTGAATAAACAGTCACTCTGTAAAGTTACTCAGTGAGTGATCCTCACCCTGAATAAACAGTGACTCTGTACAGTTACTCAGTGATTGATCCTCACCCTGAATAAACAGTGACTCTGTACACTTACACAGAATGATCTGTACCCCTGAATAAACCGTGACTCTGTACAGTTACTCAGGGAGTGATCCTCACCCTGAATAAACAGTGACTCTGTAGTTACTCAGTGAGTGATCCTCACCTTGAATCACCAGTGACACTCTACAGTTACTCAGTGAGTGATCCTCACCCTGAATAAACAGTGACCCTGTACAGTTACACAGTGAGTGAACCTCACCCTGAATAAACAGTGACTCTGTACAGTTATTCAGTGAGTGATCCTCACCCTGAATAAACAGTGACTCTGTACACTTACACAGAATGATCTGTACCCCTGAATAAACCGTGACTCTGTACAGTTACACAGTGAGTGAACTTCAGCCTGAATAAACAGTGACTCTGTACAGTTACACAGTGAGTGATCGTCACCCTGAATAAACAGTGACTCTGTACAGTTACACAGTGAGTGAACCTCACCCTGCTGAATAAACAGTGACTCTGTACAGTTACATAGTGAATGATCCTCACCCCGAATACACAGTGACTCTGTACAGTTACACAGCGAGTGATCCTCGCCCTGCTGAATAAACAGTGACTCTGTACAGTTCCACAGTGAGTGATCCACACCCTCAATAAACAGTGACTCTGTACAGTTACACAGCGAGTGATCCTTACCCTGAATAAACAGTGACTCTGTACAGTTACACAGAGCGATCCTTACCCTGAATAAACAGTGACTCTGTACAGTTACACAGTGAGTGGACCTCACCCTGAATAAACAGTGACACTGTACAGTTACACAGTGAGTGGACCTCACCCTGAATAAACAGTGACTCTGTACAGTTACACAGTGAGTGGACCTCACCCTGAATAAACAGTGACACTGTACAGTTACACAGTGAGTGGACCTCACCCTGAATAAACAGTTACTCTGTACATTTACACAGTGAGTGATCCTCACCCTGAATAAACAGTGACTCTGTACAGTTACACAGTGAGTGATCCTCACCCTGAATAAACAGTGACTCTGTACAGTTACACAGTGAGTGGACCTCACCCTGAATAAACAGTGACAGTGTACAGTTACACAGTGAGTGGACCTCACCCTGAATAAACAGTGACTCTGTACAGTTACACAGTGAGTGATCCTTATGCTGAATAAACATCGACTCTGTACAGTTACACAGTGAGTGACCCTCACCCTGCTGAATAAACCTTGACTCTGTACAGTTACACAGTGAGTGATCCTTACCCTGAATAAACAGTGACTCTGTACAGTTACACAGTGAGTGATCCACACCCTCAATAAACAGTGACTCTGTGCAGTTACACTGTGTGTCATCCTCACCCTGAATAAACAGTGAATCTATACAGTTACTCAGTGAGTGATCCTTACCCTGAATAAACAGTGACTCTGTACAGTTACACAGTGAGTGATCCTTACCCTGAATAAACAGTGACTCTGTACAGTTACACAGTGAGTGATCCTTACCCTGAGTAAACAGTGACTCTGTACAGTTACACAGTGAGTGATCCTTACCCTGAATAAACAGTGACTCTGTACAGTTACACAGTGAGTGATCCTTACCCTGAATAAACAGTGACTCTGTACAGTTACACAGTGAGTGATCCTTACCCTGAGTAAACAGTGACTCTGTACTGTTACACAGTGATTGATCCTTACCCTGAATAAACAGTGACTCTGTACAGTTACACAGTGAGTGATCCAACCCTCAATAAACAGTGACTCTGTGCAGTTACACTGTGTGTGATCCTCACCCTGAATAAACAGTGACTCTGTACAGTTACACAGTGAGTGATCCACACCCTCAATAAACAGTGGCTTTGTGCAGTTACACTGTGTGTGATCCTCACCCTGAATAAACAGTGACTCTGTACAGTTACACAGTGAGTGATCCTCACCCTCAATAAACAGTGATGCTGTACAGTTACACAGGGAGTGATCCTTACACTGAATAAACAGTTACTCTGTACAGTTACTCAGGGAGTCATCCTCACCCTGAATAAACAGTGACTCTGTACAGTTACACAGTGAGTGAACCTCACCCTGAATAAACAGTCACTCTGTACAGTTACTCAGTGAGTGATCCTCACCCTGAATAAACAGTGACTCTGTACAGTTACACAGAGAGTGATCCTCACCCTGAATAAACAGTGACTCTGTACAGTTACTCAGTGAGTGATCCTCACCCTGAATAAACAGTGACTCTGTACACTTACACAGAATGATCTGTACCCCTGAATAAACCGTGACTCTGTACAGTTACTCAGGGAGTGATCCTCACCCTGAATAAACAGTGACTCTGTAGTTACTCAGTGAGTGATCCTCACCTTGAATCACCAGTGACACTCTACAGTTACTCAGTGAGTGATCCTCACCCTGAATAAACAGTGACCCTGTACAGTTACACAGTGAGTGAACCACACCCTGAATAAACAGTGACTCTGTACAGTTATTCAGTGAGTGATCCTCACCCTGAATAAACAGTGACTCTGTACACTTACACAGAATGATCTGTACCCCTGAATAAACCGTGACTCTGTACAGTTACACAGTGAGTGAACTTCAGCCTGAATAAACAGTGACTCTGTACAGTTACACAGTGAGTGATCGTCACCCTGAATAAACAGTGACACTGTACAGTTACACAGTGAGTGAACCTCACCCTGCTGAATAAACAGTGACTCTGTACAGTTACATAGTGAATGATCCTCACCCCGAATACACAGTGACTCTGTACAGTTACACAGCGAGTGATCCTCGCCCTGCTGAATAAACAGTGACTCTGTACAGTTCCACAGTGAGTGATCCACACCCTCAATAAACAGTGACTCTGTACAGTTACACAGCGAGTGATCCTTACCCTGAATAAACAGTGACTCTGTACAGTTACACAGAGCGATCCTTACCCTGAATAAACTGTGACTCTGTACAGTTACACAGTGAGTGGACCTCACCCTGAATAAACAGTGACACTGTACAGTTACACAGTGAGTGGACCTCACCCTGAATAAACAGTGACACTGTACAGTTACACAGTGAGTGGACCTCACCCTGAATAAACAGTGACACTGTACAGTTACACAGTGAGTGGACCTCACCCTGAATAAACAGTTACTCTGTACATTTACACAGTGAGTGATCCTCACCCTGAATAAACAGTGACTCTGTACAGTTACACAGTGAGTGATCCTCACCCTGAATAAACAGTGACTCTGTACAGTTACACAGTGAGTGATCCTCACCTTGAATAAACAGTGACTCTGTACAGTTACACAGTGAGTGATCCTTACCCTGAATAAACAGTGACTCGGTACAGTTACACAGTGAGTGATCCTTACCCTGAATAAACAGTGACTCTGTACAGTTACACAGTGAGTGATCCTCACCTTGAATAAACAGTGACTCTGTACAGTTACACAGTGAGTGATCCTTACCCTGAATAAACAGTGACTCTGTACAGTTACACAGTGAGTGATCCTTACCCTGAATAAACAGTGACTCTGTACAGTTACACAGTGAGTGATCCTCACCTTGAATAAACAGTGACTCTGTACAGTTACACAGTGAGTGATCCTTACCCTGAATAAACAGTGACTCGGTACAGTTACACAGTGAGTCATCCTCACGCTGAATAAACAGTGACTCTGTACAGTGACACAGTGAGTGATCCTTACCCTGAATAAACAGTGACTCTGTACAGTTACTCAGTGAGTGATCCTCACCCTGAATAAACAGTGACTCTGCACATTTACACAGAATGATCTGTACCCCTGAATAAACAGTGACTCTGTACAGTTACACAGTGAGTGAACCTCACTCTGAATAAACAATGAGTCTATACAGTTACTCAGGGAGTGATCCTCACTCTGAAGAAACAGTTACTCTGTAGTTACTCAGTGAGTGATCCTCACCTTGAATCACCAGTTTCTCTCCAGTTACACAGTGAGTGAACCTCACCCTGAATAAACAGTGACTCTGTACAGTTACACAGTGAGTGATCCACATCCTCAATAAATAGTGACTCTGTACAGTTACACAGTGAGTGATCCTCACCCTGAATAAACAATGACTCTGTACAGTTACACAGTCAGTGATCCTTATGCTGAATAAACAGCGACTCTGTACAGTTACACATAGTGATCCTTACCCTGAATAAACAGTGACTCGTACAGTTACACAGTGAGTGATTCACACCCTCAATAAACAGTGACACTGTACAGTTACACAGTGTGTGATCCTCACCCAGAATAAACAGTGACTCTGTACAGTTACACAGCGAGTGGTCCTTACCCTGAATAAACAGTGACTCTGTACAGTTACACAGTGAGTGATCCTTACCCTGAATAAACAGTGACTCTGTACAGTTACACAGTGAGTGATCCTCACTCTGAATAAACTGTGACTCTGTACAGTTACACAGTGAGTGATCCTTACCCTGAATAAAGAGTGACTCTGTACAGTTACACAGTGCGTGATCCTCACCCTGAATAAACAGTGACTCTGTAGTTACACAGTGAGTGATCCTCACTCTGAATAAACTGACTCTGTACAGTTACACAGTGAGTGATCCTCACCCTGAATAAACAGTGACTCTGTACAGTTACACAGTGAGTGATCCACACCCTCAATAAACAGTGACTCTGTGCAGTTACACAGTGAGTGATCCTTACCCTGAATAAACAGTGACTCTGTACAGTTACACAGTGAGTGAACCTCTCCTTGAATGAACAGTGACTCTCTGTACAGTTCACTGAATGATCCTCACCCTGAAAAAGACAGTGCTTCTGTACAGTCACACAGTGAGTGAATCTCACCCTGAACAAACATTGTCTCTGTACAGTTACACAGTGAGTGACCCTCACCCTGCTGAATAAACCTTGACTCTGTACAGTTACACAGTGAGTGATCCTTACCCTGAATAAACAGTGACTCTGTACAGTTACACAGTGAGTGATCCACACCCTCAATAAACAGTGACTCTGTACAGTTAAACAGTGAGTGATCCTTACCCTGAATAAACAGTGACTCTGTACAGTTATACAGTGAGTGATCCTCACTCTGAATAAACTGTGACTCTGTACAGTTACACAGTGAGTGATCCACACCCTGAATAAACAGTGACTCTGTACAGTTACACAGTGAGTGATCCTCACTCTGAATAAACTGTGACTCTGTACAGTTACACAGTGAGTGATCCTCACTCTGAATAAACAGTGACTCTGTACAGTTACACAGTGAGTGATCCTTACCCTGAATAAATAGTGACTCTGTACAGTTACACAGTGAGTGATCCTCACTCTGAATAAACAGTGACTCTGTACAGTTACACAGTGAGTGATCCTTACCCTGAATAAACAGTGACTCTGTACAGTTACACAGTGAGTGATCCTCACCCTGAATAAACAGTGACTCTGTACAGTTACACAGTGAGTGATCCTCACCCTGAATAAACCTTGACTCTGTACAGTTACACAGTGAGTGATCCTTACCCTGAATAAACAGTGACTCTGTACACTTACACAGAATGATCTGTACCCCTGAATAAACCGTGACTCTGTACAGTTACAAAGTGAGTGATCCTCACCATCAATAAACAGTGACTCTGTACAGTTACACAATGAGTGATCCTCGCCCTGAATAAACAGTGTCTCTGTAAAGTTACACAGTGAGTGATCCTCACCCTGAATAAAAAGTGACTCTGTACAGTTGCACAGTGTATGATCCTCACCCTGAATAAACAGAGACTCTGTCCAGTTACACAGTTGGTGATCGTCACCCTGAGTAAACAGTGACTCTGTACAGTTACACAGTGAGTGAACCTCACCTTGAATAAACAGTGACTCTGTACAGTTACACAGTGAGTGATCCTCACCCTGCTTAATAAACAGTGACTCAGTGCAGTTACACTGTGTGTGATCATCACCCAGAATAAACAGTGACTCTGTACAGTTACACAGTGAGTGATCCTCACCCTCAATAAACAGTGACTCTGTACAGTTACACAGTGAGTGATCCTTACCCTGAATAAACAGTGACTTTGTACAGTTACGCAGTGAGTGCTCGACACCCTCAATAAACAGTGAATCTATACAGTTACACAGTGAGTGATCCTCACACTGAATAAAGAGTGATGCTGTACAGTTACACAGGGAGTGATCCTTACCCTGAATAAACAGTGACTCTGTACCGTTACACAGTGAGTCATCCTCACGCTGAATAAACAGTGACTCTGTACAGTTACACAGTGAGTGAACCTCACCCTGAATAAACAGTGACTCTGTACAGTTACTCAGTGAGTGATCCTCACCCTGAATAAACAGTGACTCTGTACACTTACACAGAATGGCCTGTACGCCTGAATAAACTGTGACTCTGTACAGTTACACAGTGAGTGAACCTCACTCTGAATAAACAATGAGTCTATACAGTTACTCAGGGAGTGATCCTCACTCTGAAGAAACAGTGACTCTGTAGTTACTCAGTGAGTGATCCTCACCTTGAATCACCACTTTCTCTCCAGTTACACAGTGAGTGAACCTCACCCTGAATAAACAGTGACTCTGTACAGTTACACAGTGAGTGATCCACACCCTCAATAAATAGTGACTCTGTACAGTTACACAGTGAGTGATCCTCACCCTGAATAAACAGTGACTCTGTACAGTTACACAGTCAGTGATCCACACCCTCAATAAACAGTGACTCTGTACAGTTACACAGCGAGTGATCCTCACCCTGAATAAACAGTGACTCTGTACAGTTACACAGTGAGTGATCCACACCCTGCTGAATAAACAGTGACTCTGTACAGTTACACAGTGAGTGATCCTCACCCTGAATAAACAGTGACTCTGTACAGTTACACAGTGAGTGGACCTCGCCCTGAATAAACAGTGACTCTGTACAGTTACACAGCGAGTGATCTTCACCCTGAATAAACAGTGACTCTGTACAGTTACACAGTGAGTGATCCTTGTGCTGAATAAACATCGACTCTGTACAGTTACACAGTGAGTGACCCTCACCCTGCTGAATAAACCTTGACTCTGTACAGTTACACAGTGAGTGATCCTTACCCTGAATAAACAGTGACTCTGTACAGTTACACAGTGAGTGATCCACACCCTCAATAAACAGTGACTCTGTGCAGTTACACTGTGTGTCATCCTCACCCTGAATAAACAGTGAATCTATACAGTTACTCAGTGAGTGATCCTTACCCTGAATAAACAGTGACTCTGTACAGTTACACAGTGAGTGATCCTTACCCTGAATAAACAGTGACTCTGTACAGTTACACAGTGAGTGATCCTTACCCTGAATAAACAGTGACTCTGTACAGTTACACAGTGAGTGATCCTTACCCTGAGTAAACAGTGACTCTGTACAGTTACACAGTGAGTGATCCTTACCCTGAATAAACAGTGACTCTGTACAGTTACACAGTGAGTGATCCTTACCCTGAATAAACAGTGACTCTGTACAGTTACACAGTGAGTGATCCTTACCCTGAGTAAACAGTGACTCTGTACTGTTACACAGTGATTGATCCTTACCCTGAATAAACAGAGACTCTGTACAGTTACACAGTGAGTGATCCAACCCTCAATAAACAGTGACTCTGTGCAGTTACACTGTGTGTGATCCTCACCCTGAATAAACAGTGACTCTGTACAGTTACACAGTGAGTGATCCACACCCTCAATAAACAGTGGCTCTGTGCAGTTACACTGTGTGTGATCCTCACCCTGAATAAACAGTGACTCTGTACAGTTACACAGTGAGTGATCCTCACCCTCAATAAACAGTGATGCTGTACAGTTACACAGGGAGTGATCCTTACACTGAATAAACAGTTACTCTGTACAGTTACACAGTGAGTCATCCTCACCCTGAATAAACAGTGACTCTGTACAGTTACACAGTGAGTGAACCTCACCCTGAATAAACAGTCACTCTGTACAGTTACTCAGTGAGTGATCCTCACCCTGAATAAACAGTGACTCTGTACAGTTACACAGAGAGTGATCCTCACCCTGAATAAACAGTGACTCTGTACAGTTACTCAGTGAGTGATCCTCACCCTGAATAAACAGTGACTCTGTACAGTTACTCAGTGAGTGATCCTCACCCTGAATAAACAGTGACTCTGTACACTTACACAGAATGATCTGTACCCCTGAATAAACCGTGACTCTGTACAGTTACTCAGGGAGTGATCCTCACCCTGAATAAACAGTGACTCTGTAGTTACTCAGTGAGTGATCCTCACCTTGAATCACCAGTGACACTCTACAGTTACACAGTGAGTGATCCTCACCCTGAAAAAGACAGTGCTTCTGTACAGTCACACAGTGAGTGAATCTCACCCTGAACAAACATTGTCTCTGTACAGTTACACAGTGAGTGACCCTCACCCTGCTGAATAAACCTTGACTCTGTACAGTTACACAGTGAGTGATCCTTACCCTGAATAAACAGTGACTCTGTACAGTTACACAGTGAGTGATCCACACCCTCAATAAACAGTGACTCTGTACAGTTAAACAGTGAGTGATCCTTACCCTGAATAAACAGTGACTCTGTACAGTTACACAGTGAGTGATCCTCACTCTGAATAAACTGTGACTCTGTACAGTTACACAGTGAGTGATCCACACCCTGAATAAACAGTGACTCTGTACAGTTACACGATGAGTGATCCTCGCCCTTAATAAACAGTGACTCTGTACAGTTACACAGTGAGTGATCCTCACGCTGAATAAACAGTGACTCTGTACAGTTACACAGTGAGTGATCCACACCCTCAATAAACAGTGACTCTGTACAGTTAAACAGTGAGTGATCCTTACCCTGAATAAACAGTGACTCTGTACAGTTACACAGTGAGTGATCCTCACGCTGAATAAACAGTGACTCTGTACAGTTACACAGTGAGTGATCCTCACTCTGAATAAACAGTGACTCTGTACAGTTACACAGTGAGTGATCCTTACCCTGAATAAATAGTGACTCTGTACAGTTACACAGTGAGTGATCCTCACTCTGAATAAACAGTGACTCTGTACAGTTACACAGTGAGTGATCCTTACCCTGAATAAACAGTGACTCTGTACAGTTACACAGTGAGTGATCCTCACCCTGAATAAACAGTGACTCTGTACAGTTACACAGTGAGTGATCCTCACCCTGAATAAACCTTGACTCTGTACAGTTACACAGTGAGTGATCCTTACCCTGAATAAACAGTGACTCTGTACACTTACACAGAATGATCTGTACCCCTGAATAAACCGTGACTCTGTACAGTTACAAAGTGAGTGATCCTCACCATCAATAAACAGTGACTCTGTACAGTTACACAATGAGTGATCCTCGCCCTGAATAAACAGTGTCTCTGTAAAGTTACACAGTGAGTGATCCTCACCCTGAATAAAAAGTGACTCTGTACAGTTGCACAGTGTATGATCCTCACCCTGAATAAACAGAGACTCTGTCCAGTTACACAGTTGGTGATCGTCACCCTGAGTAAACAGTGACTCTGTACAGTTACACAGTGAGTGAACCTCACCTTGAATAAACAGTGACTCTGTACAGTTACACAGTGAGTGATCCTCACCCTGCTTAATAAACAGTGACTCAGTGCAGTTACACTGTGTGTGATCATCACCCAGAATAAACAGTGACTCTGTACAGTTACACAGTGAGTGATCCTCACCCTCAATAAACAGTGACTCTGTACAGTTACACAGTGAGTGATCCTTACCCTGAATAAACAGTGACTTTGTACAGTTACGCAGTGAGTGATCGACACCCTCAATAAACAGTGAATCTATACAGTTACACAGTGAGTGATCCTCACACTGAATAAAGAGTGATGCTGTACAGTTACACAGGGAGTGATCCTTACCCTGAATAAACAGTGACTCTGTACCGTTACACAGTGAGTCATCCTCACGCTGAATAAACAGTGACTCTGTACAGTTACACAGTGAGTGAACCTCACCCTGAATAAACAGTGACTCTGTACAGTTACTCAGTGAGTGATCCTCACCCTGAATAAACAGTGACTCTGTACACTTACACAGAATGGCCTGTACCCCTGAATAAACTGTGACTCTGTACAGTTACACAGTGAGTGAACCTCACTCTGAATAAACAATGAGTCTATACAGTTACTCAGGGAGTGATCCTCACTCTGAAGAAACAGTGACTCTGTAGTTACTCAGTGAGTGATCCTCACCTTGAATCACCACTTTCTCTCCAGTTACACAGTGAGTGAACCTCACCCTGAATAAACAGTGACTCTGTACAGTTACACAGTGAGTGATCCACACCCTCAATAAATAGTGACTCTGTACAGTTACACAGTGAGTGATCCTCACCCTGAATAAACAGTGACTCTGTACAGTTACACAGTCAGTGATCCACACCCTCAATAAACAGTGACTCTGTACAGTTACACAGCGAGTGATCCTCACCCTGAATAAACAGTGACTCTGTACAGTTACACAGTGAGTGATCCACACCCTGCTGAATAAACAGTGACTCTGTACAGTTACACAGTGAGTGATCCTCACCCTGAATAAACAGTGACTCTGTACAGTTACACAGTGAGTGGACCTCGCCCTGAATAAACAGTGACTCTGTACAGTTACACAGCGAGTGATCTTCACCCTGAATAAACAGTGACTCTGTACAGTTACACAGTGAGTGATCCTTATGCTGAATAAACATCGACTCTGTACAGTTACACAGTGAGTGACCCTCACCCTGCTGAATAAACCTTGACTCTGTACAGTTACACAGTGAGTGATCCTTACCCTGAATAAACAGTGACTCTGTACAGTTACACAGTGAGTGATCCACACCCTCAATAAACAGTGACTCTGTGCAGTTACACTGTGTGTCATCCTCACCCTGAATAAACAGTGAATCTATACAGTTACTCAGTGAGTGATCCTTACCCTGAATAAACAGTGACTCTGTACAGTTACACAGTGAGTGATCCTTACCCTGAATAAACAGTGACTCTGTACAGTTACACAGTGAGTGATCCTTACCCTGAATAAACAGTGACTCTGTACAGTTACACAGTGAGTGATCCTTACCCTGAGTAAACAGTGACTCTGTACAGTTACACAGTGAGTGATCCTTACCCTGAATAAACAGTGACTCTGTACAGTTACACAGTGAGTGATCCTTACCCTGAATAAACAGTGACTCTGTACAGTTACACAGTGAGTGATCTTCACCCTGAATAAGCAGTGACTCTCTGTACAGTTACACAGTGAGTGATCGTCACCCTGAATAAACAGTGACTCTGTACAGTTACACAGTGAGTGAACCTCACCCTGCTGAATAAACAGTGACTCTGTACAGTTACATAGTGAGTGATCCTCACCCTGAATACACAGTGACTCTGTACAGTTACACAGCGAGTGATCCACACCCTGAATAAACAGTGACTCTGTACAGTTACACAGAGCGATCCTTACCCTGAATAAACAGTGACTCTGTACAGTTACACAGTGAGTGGACCTCATCCTGAATAAACAGTGACACTGTACAGTTACACAGTGAGTGGACCTCACCCTGAATAAACAGTTACTCTGTACAGTTACACAGTGAGTGATCCTCACCCTGAATAAACAGTGACTCTGTACAGTTACACAGTGAGTGATCCTCACCCTGAATAAACAGCGACTCTGTACAGTTACACAGTGAGTGGACCTCACCCTGAATAAACAGTGACACTGTACAGTTACACAGTGAGTGGACCTCACCCTGAATAAACAGTGACTCTGTACAGTTACACAGTGAGTGATCCTCACCCTCAATAAACAGTGACTCTGTACAGTTACACAGTGAGTGATCCTTACCCTGAATAAACAGTGACTCTGTACAGTTACACAGTGAGTGATCCACACCCTCAATAAACTGTGAATCTATACAGTTACACAGTGAGTGATCCTCATACTGAATTAACAGTGATGCTGTACAGTTACGCAGGCAGTGATCCTTACCCTGAATAAACAGTGACTCTGTACAGTTACACAGTGAGTGATTTTCACCCTGAATAAGCAGTGACTCTCTGTACAGTTACACAGTGAGTGATCGTCACCCTGAATAAAGAGTGACTCTGTACAGTTACACAGTGAGTGAACCTCACCCTGCTGAATAAACAGTGACTCTGTACAGTTACATAGTGAGTGATCCTCACCCTGAATACCCAGTGACTCTGTACAGTTACACAGCGAGTGATCCTCGCCCTGCTGAATAAACAGTGACTCTGTACAGTTCCACAGTGAGTGATCCACACCCTCAATAAACAGTGACTCTGTACAGTTACACAGCGAGTGATCCTTACCCTGAATAAACAGTGACTCTGTACAGTTACACAGAGCGATCCTTACCCTGAATAAACAGTGACTCTGTACAGTTACACAGTGAGTGGACCTCACCCTGAATAAACAGTGACACTGTACAGTTACACAGTGAGTGGACCTCACCCTGAATAAACAGTTACTCTGTACAGTTACACAGTGAGTGAACCTCACCTTGAATAAACAGTGACTCTGTACAGTTACACAGTGAGTGATCCTTACCCTGAATAAACAGTGACTCTGTACAGTTACACAGTGAGTGATCTTCACCCTGAATAAGCAGTGACTCTCTGTACAGTTACACAGTGAGTGATCGTCACCCTGAATAAACAGTGACTCTGTACAGTTACACAGTGAGTGAACCTCACCCTGCTGAATAAACAGTGACTCTGTACAGTTACATAGTGAGTGATCCTCACCCTGAATACACAGTGACTCTGTACAGTTACACAGCGAGTGATCCACACCCTGAATAAACAGTGACTCTGTACAGTTACACAGAGCGATCCTTACCCTGAATAAACAGTGACTCTGTACAGTTACACAGTGAGTGGACCTCACCCTGAATAAACAGTGACACTGTACAGTTACACAGTGAGTGGACCTCACCCTGAATAAACAGTTACTCTGTACAGTTACACAGTGAGTGATCCTCACCCTGAATAAACAGTGACTCTGTACAGTTACACAGTGAGTGATCCTCACCCTGAATAAACAGCGACTCTGTACAGTTACACAGTGAGTGGACCTCACCCTGAATAAACAGTGACACTGTACAGTTACACAGTGAGTGGACCTCACCCTGAATAAACAGTGACTCTGTACAGTTACACAGTGAGTGATCCTCACCCTCAATAAACAGTGACTCTGTACAGTTACACAGTGAGTGATCCTTACCCTGAATAAACAGTGACTCTGTACAGTTACACAGTGAGTGATCCACACCCTCAATAAACTGTGAATCTATACAGTTACACAGTGAGTGATCCTCATACTGAATTAACAGTGATGCTGTACAGTTACGCAGGCAGTGATCCTTACCCTGAATAAACAGTGACTCTGTACAGTTACACAGTGAGTGATTTTCACCCTGAATAAGCAGTGACTCTCTGTACAGTTACACAGTGAGTGATCGTCACCCTGAATAAAGAGTGACTCTGTACAGTTACACAGTGAGTGAACCTCACCCTGCTGAATAAACAGTGACTCTGTACAGTTACATAGTGAGTGATCCTCACCCTGAATACCCAGTGACTCTGTACAGTTACACAGCGAGTGATCCTCGCCCTGCTGAATAAACAGTGACTCTGTACAGTTACACAGTGAGTGATCCTTACCCTGAATAAACAGTGAATTTGTACAGTTACGCAGTGAGTGATCGACACCCTCAATAAACAGTGAATCTATACAGTTACACAGTGAGTGATCCTCACACTGAATAAAGAGTGATGCTGTACAGTTACACAGGGAGTGATCCTTACCCTGAATAAACAGTGACTCTGTACCGTTACACAGTGAGTCATCCTCACGCTGAATAAACAGTGACTCTGTACAGTTACACAGTGAGTGAACCTCACCCTGAATAAACAGTGACTCTGTACAGTTACTCAGTGAGTGATCCTCACCCTGAATAAACAGTGACTCTGTACACTTACACAGAATGGCCTGTACCCCTGAATAAACTGTGACTCTGTACAGTTACACAGTGAGTGAACCTCACTCTGAATAAACAATGAGTCTATACAGTTACTCAGGGAGTGATCCTCACTCTGAAGAAACAGTGACTCTGTAGTTACTCAGTGAGTGATCCTCACCTTGAATCACCACTTTCTCTCCAGTTACACAGTGAGTGAACCTCACCCTGAATAAACAGTGACTCTGTACAGTTACACAGTGAGTGATCCACACCCTCAATAAATAGTGACTCTGTACAGTTACACAGTGAGTGATCCTCACCCTGAATAAACAGTGACTCTGTACAGTTACACAGTCAGTGATCCACACCCTCAATAAACAGTGACTCTGTACAGTTACACAGCGAGTGATCCTCACCCTGAATAAACAGTGACTCTGTACAGTTACACAGTGAGTGATCCACACCCTGCTGAATAAACAGTGACTCTGTACAGTTACACAGTGAGTGATCCTCACCCTGAATAAACAGTGACTCTGTACAGTTACACAGTGAGTGGACCTCGCCCTGAATAAACAGTGACTCTGTACAGTTACACAGCGAGTGATCTTCACCCTGAATAAACAGTGACTCTGTACAGTTACACAGTGAGTGATCCTTATGCTGAATAAACATCGACTCTGTACAGTTACACAGTGAGTGACCCTCACCCTGCTGAATAAACCTTGACTCTGTACAGTTACACAGTGAGTGATCCTTACCCTGAATAAACAGTGACTCTGTACAGTTACACAGTGAGTGATCCACACCCTCAATAAACAGTGACTCTGTGCAGTTACACTGTGTGTCATCCTCACCCTGAATAAACAGTGAATCTATACAGTTACTCAGTGAGTGATCCTTACCCTGAATAAACAGTGACTCTGTACAGTTACACAGTGAGTGATCCTTACCCTGAATAAACAGTGACTCTGTACAGTTACACAGTGAGTGATCCTTACCCTGAATAAACAGTGACTCTGTACAGTTACACTGTGTGTGATCCTCACCCTGAATAAACAGTGACTCTGTACAGTTACACAGTGAGTGATCCTCACCCTCAATAAACAGTTATGCTGTACAGTTACACAGGGAGTGATCCTTACACTGAATAAACAGTTACTCTGTACAGTTACACAGTGAGTCATCCTCACCCTGAATAAACAGTGACTCTGTACAGTTACACAGTGAGTGAACCTCACCCTGAATAAACAGTCACTCTGTACAGTTACTCAGTGAGTGATCCTCACCCTGAATAAACAGTGACTCTGTACAGTTACACAGAGAGTGATCCTCACCCTGAATAAACAGTGACTCTGTACAGTTACTCAGTGAGTGATCCTCACCCTGAATAAACAGTGACTCTGTACAGTTACTCAGTGAGTGATCCTCACCCTGAATAAACAGTGACTCTGTACACTTACACAGAATGATCTGTACCCCTGAATAAACCGTGACTCTGTACAGTTACTCAGGGAGTGATCCTCACCCTGAATAAACAGTGACTCTGTAGTTACTCAGTGAGTGATCCTCACCTTGAATCACCAGTGACACTCTACAGTTACTCAGTGAGTGATCCTCACCCTGAAAAAGACAGTGCTTCTGTACAGTCACACAGTGAGTGAATCTCACCCTGAACAAACATTGTCTCTGTACAGTTACACAGTGAGTGACCCTCACCCTGCTGAATAAACCTTGACTCTGTACAGTTACACAGTGAGTGATCCTTACCCTGAATAAACAGTGACTCTGTACAGTTACACAGTGAGTGATCCACACCCTCAATAAACAGTGACTCTGTACAGTTAAACAGTGAGTGATCCTTACCCTGAATAAACAGTGACTCTGTACAGTTACACAGTGAGTGATCCTCACTCTGAATAAACTGTGACTCTGTACAGTTACACAGTGAGTGATCCACACCCTGAATAAACAGTGACTCTGTACAGTTACACAATGAGTGATCCTCGCCCTGAATAAACAGTGACTCTGTACAGTTACACAGTGAGTGATCCTCACGCTGAATAAACAGTGACTCTGTACAGTTACACAGTGAGTGATCCACACCCTCAATAAACAGTGACTCTGTACAGTTAAACAGTGAGTGATCCTTACCCTGAATAAACAGTGACTCTGTACAGTTACACAGTGAGTGATCCTCACGCTGAATAAACAGTGACTCTGTACAGTTACACAGTGAGTGATCCTCACTCTGAATAAACAGTGACTCTGTACAGTTACACAGTGAGTGATCCTTACCCTGAATAAATAGTGACTCTGTACAGTTACACAGTGAGTGATCCTCACTCTGAATAAACAGTGACTCTGTACAGTTACACAGTGAGTGATCCTTACCCTGAATAAACAGTGACTCTGTACAGTTACACAGTGAGTGATCCTCACCCTGAATAAACAGTGACTCTGTACAGTTACACAGTGAGTGATCCTCACCCTGAATAAACCTTGACTCTGTACAGTTACACAGTGAGTGATCCTTACCCTGAATAAACAGTGACTCTGTACACTTACACAGAATGATCTGTACCCCTGAATAAACCGTGACTCTGTACAGTTACACAATGAGTGATCCTCGCCCTGAATAAACAGTGTCTCTGTAAAGTTACACAGTGAGTGATCCTCACCCTGAATAAAAAGTGACTCTGTACAGTTGCACAGTGTATGATCCTCACCCTGAATAAACAGAGACTCTGTCCAGTTACACAGTTGGTGATCGTCACCCTGAGTAAACAGTGACTCTGTACAGTTACACAGTGAGTGAACCTCACCTTGAATAAACAGTGACTCTGTACAGTTACACAGTGAGTGATCCTCACCCTGCTTAATAAACAGTGACTCAGTGCAGTTACACAGTGAGTGAACCTCACCCTGAATGAACAGTGACTCTGTACAGTTACACAGTGAGTGATCCTCACCCTGAATAAACAGTGACTCTGTACAGTTACACAGTGAGTGATCTTCACCCTGAATAAGCAGTGACTCTCTGTACAGTTACACAGTGAGTGATCGTCACCCTGAATAAACAGTGACTCTGTACAGTTACACAGTGAGTGAACCTCACCCTGCTGAATAAACAGTGACTATGTACAGTTACATAGTGAGTGATCCTCACCCTGAATACACAGTGACTCTGTACAGTTACACAGCGAGTGATCCACACCCTGAATAAACAGTGACTCTGTACAGTTACACAGAGCGATCCTTACCCTGAATAAACAGTGACTCTGTACAGTTACACAGTGAGTGGACCTCACCCTGAATAAACAGTGACACTGTACAGTTACACAGTGAGTGGACCTCACCCTGAATAAACAGTTACTCTGTACAGTTACACAGTGAGTGATCCTCACCCTGAATAAACAGTGACTCTGTACAGTTACACAGTGAGTGATCCTCACCCTGAATAAACAGCGACTCTGTACAGTTACACAGTGAGTGGACCTCACCCTGAATAAACAGTGACACTGTACAGTTACACAGTGAGTGGACCTCACCCTGAATAAACAGTGACTCTGTACAGTTACACAGTGAGTGATCCTCACCCTCAATAAACAGTGACTCTGTACAGTTACACAGTGAGTGATCCTTACCCTGAATAAACAGTGACTCTGTACAGTTACACAGTGAGTGATCCACACCCTCAATAAACTGTGAATCTATACAGTTACACAGTGAGTGATCCTCATACTGAATTAACAGTGATGCTGTACAGTTACGCAGGCAGTGATCCTTACCCTGAATAAACAGTGACTCTGTACAGTTACACAGTGAGTGATCTTCACCCTGAATAAGCAGTGACTCTCTGTACAGTTACACAGTGAGTGATCGTCACCCTGAATAAAGAGTGACTCTGTACAGTTACACAGTGAGTGAACCTCACCCTGCTGAATAAACAGTGACTCTGTACAGTTACATAGTGAGTGATCCTCACCCTGAATACCCAGTGACTCTGTACAGTTACACAGCGAGTGATCCTCGCCCTGCTGAATAAACAGTGACTCTGTACAGTTCCACAGTGAGTGATCCACACCCTCAATAAACAGTGACTCTGTACAGTTACACAGCGAGTGATCCTTACCCTGAATAAACAGTGACTCTGTACAGTTACACAGAGCGATCCTTACCCTGAATAAACAGTGACTCTGTACAGTTACACAGTGAGTGGACCTCACCCTGAATAAACAGTGACACTGTACAGTTACACAGTGAGTGGACCTCACCCTGAATAAACAGTTACTCTGTACAGTTACACAGTGAGTGATCCTCACCCTGAATAAACAGTGACTCTGTACAGTTACACAGTGAGTGATCCTTACCCTGAATAAACAGTGACTCTGTACAGTTACACAGTGAGTGATCCACACCCTCAATAAACTGTGAATCTATACAGTTACACAGTGAGTGATCCTCATACTGAATTAACAGTGATGCTGTACAGTTACACAGGCAGTGATCCTTACCCTGAATAAACAGTGACTCTGTACAGTTACACAGTGAGTCATCCTCACGCTGAATAAACAGTGACTCTGTACAGTTACACAGTGAGTGAACCTCACCCTGAATAAACAGTGACTCTGTACAGTTACTCAGTGAGTGATCCTCACCCTGAATAAACAGTGACTCTGTACAGTTACTCAGTGAGTGATCCTCACCCTGAATAAACAGTGACTCTGTACACTTACACAGAATGATCTGTACCCCTCTATAAACAGTGACTCTGTACAGTTACACAGTGAGTGAACCTCACTCTGAACAAACAATGAGTCTATACAGTTACTCAGGGAGTGATCCTCACTCTGAAGATACAGTTACTCTGTAGTTACTCAGTGAGTGATCCTCACCTTGAATCACCAGTTTCTCTCCAGTTACACAGTGAGTGAACCTCACCCTGAATAAACAGTGACTCTGTACAGTTACACAGTGAGTGATCCACACCCTCAATAAATAGTGACTCTGTACAGTTACACAGTGAGTGATCCTCACCCTGAATAAACAATGACTCTGTACAGTTACACAGTCAGTGATCCACACCCTCAATAAACAGTGACTCTGTACAGTTACACAGCGAGTGAACCTCACCCTGAATAAACAGTGACTCTGTACAGTTACACAGTGAGTGATCCTCACCCTGCTGAATAAGCAGTGACTCTGTACAGTTACACAGTGAGTGATCCTCACCCTGAATAAACAGTGACTCTGTACAGTTACACAGTGAGTGGACCTCGCCCTGAATAAACAGTGACTCGGTACAGTTACACAGCGAGTGATCTTCACCCTGAATAAACAGTGACTCTGTACAGTTACACAGTGAGTGATCCTTATGCTGAATAAACAGCGACTCTGTACAGTTACACATAGTGATCCTTACCCTGAATAAACAGTGACTCTGTACAGTTACACAGTGAGTGATCCACACCCTCAATAAACAGTGACACTGTACAGTTACACAGTGTGTGATCCTCACCCAGAATAAACAGTGACTCTGTACAGTTACACAGTGAGTGGTCCTTACCCTGAATAAACAGTGACTCTGTACAGTTACACAGTGAGTGATCCTTACCCTGAATAAACAGTGACTCTGTACAGTTACACAGTGAGTGATCCTCACTCTGAATAAACTGTGACTCTGTACAGTTACACAGTGAGTGATCCTTACCCTGAATAAAGAGTCACTCTGTACATTTACACAGTGCGTGATCCTCACCCTGAATAAACAGTGACTCTGTAGTTACACAGTGAGTGATCCTCACTCTGAATAAACTGACTCTGTACAGTTACACAGTGAGTTATCCTTACCCTGAATAAATAGTGACTCTGTACAGTTACACAGTGAGTGATCCTCACTCTGAATAAACTGTGACTCTGTACAGTTACACAGTGAGTGATACTTACCCTGAATAAAGAGTGACTCTGTACAGTTACACAGTGCGTGATCCTCACCCTGAATAAACAGTGACTCTGTACAGGTACACAGTGAGTGATCCACACCCTCAATAAACAGTGACTCTGTGCAGTTACACAGTGAGTGATCCTTACCCTGAATAAACAGTGACTCTGTACAGTTACTCAGTGAGTGATCCTCACCCTGAATAAACAGTGACTCTGTACACTTACACAGAATGATCTGTACCCCTGAATAAACAATGACTCTGTACAGTTACACAGTGAGTGAACCACACTCTGAATAAACAATGAGTCTATACAGTTACTCAGGGAGTGATCCTCACTCTGAAGAAACAGTTACTCTGCAGTTACTCAGTGAGTGATCCTCACCTTGAATCACCAGTTTCTCTCCAGTTACACAGTGAGTGAACCTCACCCTGAATAAACAGTGACTCTGTACAGTTACACAGTGAGTGATCCACACCCTCAATAAATAGTGACTCCGAACAGTTACACAGTGAGTGATCCTCACCCTGAATAAACAATCACTCTGTACAGTTACACAGTCAGTGATCCACACCCTCAATAAACAGTGACTCTGTACAGTTACACAGCGAGTGAACCTCACCCTGAATAAACAGTGACTCTGTGCAGTTACACAGTGAGTGATCCTCACCCTGCTGAATAAGCAGTGACTCTGTACAGTTACACAGTGAGTGATCCTCACCCTGAATAAACAGTGACTCTGTACAGTTACACAGTGAGTGGACCTCGCCCTGAATAAACAGTGACTCGGTACAGTTACACAGCGAGTGATCTTCACCCTGAATAAACAGTGACTCTGTACAGTTACACAGTGAGTGATCCTTATGCTGAATAAACAGCGACTCTGTACAGTTACACATAGTGATCCTTACCCTGAATAAACAGTGACTCTGTACAGTTACACAGTGAGTGATCCACACCCTCAATAAACAGTGACACTGTACAGTTACACAGTGTGTGATCCTCACCCAGAATAAACAGTGAATCTGTACAGTTACACAGTGAGTGGTCCTTACCCTGAATAAACAGTGACTCTGTACAGTTACACAGTGAGTGATCCTTACCCTGAATAAACAGTGACTCTGTACAGTTACACAGTGAGTGATCCTCACTCTGAATAAACTGTGAGTCTATACAGTTACTCAGGGAGTGATCCTCACTCTGAAGAAACAGTTACTCTGCAGTTACTCAGTGAGTGATCCTCACCTTGAATCACCAGTTTCTCTCCAGTTACACAGTGAGTGAACCTCACCCTGAATAAACAGTGACTCTGTACAGTTACACAGTGAGTGATCCACACCCTCAATAAATAGTGACTCCGAACAGTTACACAGTGAGTGATCCTCACCCTGAATAAACAATCACTCTGTACAGTTACACAGTCAGTGATCCACACCCTCAATAAACAGTGACTCTGTACAGTTACACAGCGAGTGAACCTCACCCTGAATAAACAGTGACTCTGTGCAGTTACACAGTGAGTGATCCTCACCCTGCTGAATAAGCAGTGACTCTGTACAGTTACACAGTGAGTGATCCTCACCCTGAATAAACAGTGACTCTGTACAGTTACACAGTGAGTGGACCTCGCCCTGAATAAACAGTGACTCGGTACAGTTACACAGCGAGTGATCTTCACCCTGAATAAACAGTGACTCTGTACAGTTACACAGTGAGTGATCCTTATGCTGAATAAACAGCGACTCTGTACAGTTACACATAGTGATCCTTACCCTGAATAAACAGTGACTCTGTACAGTTACACAGTGAGTGATCCACACCCTCAATAAACAGTGACACTGTACAGTTACACAGTGTGTGATCCTCACCCAGAATAAACAGTGAATCTGTACAGTTACACAGTGAGTGGTCCTTACCCTGAATAAACAGTGACTCTGTACAGTTACACAGTGAGTGATCCTTACCCTGAATAAACAGTGACTCTGTACAGTTACACAGTGAGTGATCCTCACTCTGAATAAACTGTGACTCTGTACAGTTACACAGTGAGTGATCCTTACCCTGAATAAAGAGTGACTCTGTACAGTTACACAGTGCGTGATCCTCACCCTGAATAAACAGTGACTCTGTAGTTACACAGTGAGTGATCCTTACCCTGAATAAAGAGTGACTCTGTACAGTTACACAGTGCGTGATCCTCACCCTGAAAAAACAGTGACTCTGTACAGTCACACAGTGAGTGATCCACACCCTCAATAAACAGTGACTCTGTGCAGTTACACAGTGAGTGATCCTTACCCTGAATAAACAGTGACTCTGTACAGTTACACTGTGAGTGAACCTCTCCTTGAATGAACAGTGACTCTCTGTACAGTTCACTGAATGATCCTCACCCTGAAAAAGACAGTGCCTCTGTACAGTCACACAGTGAGTGAATCTCACCCTGAATAAACATTGTCTCTGTACAGTTACACAGTGAGTGACCCTCACCCTGCTGAATAAACCTTGACTCTGTTCAGTTACACAGTGAGTGATCCTTACCCTGAATAAACAGTGACTCTGTACAGTTACACAGTGAGTGATCCACACCCTCAATAAACAGTGACTCTGTATAGTTAAACAGTGAGTGATCCTTACCCTGAATAAACAGTGACTCTGTACAGTTACACAGTGAGTGATCCTCACTCTGAATAAACTGTGACTCTGTACAGTTACACAGTGAGTGATCCACACCCTGAATAAACAGTGACTCTGTACAGTTACACAGTGAGTGATCCTCACCCTGAATAAACAGTGACTCTGTACAGTTACACAGTGAGTGATCCTCACCCTGAATAAACCTTGACTCTGTACAGTTACACAGTGAGTGATCCTCACCCTGCTGAATAAACAGTGACTCTGTACAGTTACACAGTGAGTGATCCTCACCCTGAATAAACAGTGACTCTGTACAGTTACACAGTGAGTGATCCTCACCCTGAATAAACAGTGACTCTGTACAGTTACACAGTGAGTGATCCACACCCTGAATAAACAGTGCCTCTGTACAGTTACAAAGTGAGTGATCCTTACCCTGAATAAATAGTGACTCTGTACAGTTACACAGTGAGTGATCCTCACTCTGAATAAACAGTGACTCTGTACAGTTACACAGTGAGTGATCCTTACCCTGAATAAACAGTGACTCTGTACAGTTACACAGTGAGTGATCCTCACCCTGAATAAACAGTGACTCTGTACAGTTACACAGTGAGTGATCCTTACCCTGAATAAACAGTGACTCTGTACAGTTACACAGTGAGTGATCCTTACCCTGAATAAACAGTGACTCTGTACAGTTACACAGTGAGTGATCCTCACCCTGAATAAACAGTGACTCTGTACAGTTACACAGTGAGTGATCCTCACCCTGAATAAACCTTGACTCTGTACAGTTACACAGTGAGTGATCCTTACCCTGAATAAACAGTTACTCTGTACACTTACACAGAATGATCTGTACCCCTGAATAAACCGTGACTCTGTACAGTTACACAGTGAGTGAACCTCACCCTGCTGAATAAACAGTGACTCTGTACAGTTACACAGTGAGTGATCCTCACTCTGAATAAACAGTGACTCTGTACAGTTACAAAGTGAGTGATCCTCACTCTGAATAAACAGTGACTCTGTACAGTTACAAAGTGAGTGATCCTTACCCTGAATAAATAGTGACTCTGTACAGTTACACAGTGAGTGATCCTCACTCTGAATAAACAGTGACTCTGTACAGTTACACAGTGAGTGAACCTCACCTTGAATAAACAGTGACTCTGTACAGTTACACAGTGAGTGATCCTCACCCTGCTTAATAAACAGTGACTCAGTGCAGTTACACTGTGTGTGATCATCACCCAGAATAAACAGTGACTCTGTACAGTTACACAGTGAGTGATCCTCACCCTCAATAAACAGTGACTCTGTACAGTTACACAGTGAGTGATCCTTACCCTGAATAAACAGTGACTTTGTACAGTTACGCAGTGAGTGATCGACACCCTCAATAAACAGTGAATCTATACAGTTACACAGTGAGTGATCCTCACACTGAATAAAGAGTGATGCTGTACAGTTACACAGGGAGTGATCCTTACCCTGAATAAACAGTGACTCTGTACCGTTACACAGTGAGTCATCCTCACGCTGAATAAACAGTGACTCTGTACAGTTACACAGTGAGTGAACCTCACCCTGAATAAACAGTGACTCTGTACAGTTACTCAGTGAGTGATCCTCACCCTGAATAAACAGTGACTCTGTACACTTACACAGAATGGCCTGTACCCCTGAATAAACTGTGACTCTGTACAGTTACACAGTGAGTGAACCTCACTCTGAATAAACAATGAGTCTATACAGTTACTCAGGGAGTGATCCTCACTCTGAAGAAACAGTGACTCTGTAGTTACTCAGTGAGTGATCCTCACCTTGAATCACCACTTTCTCTCCAGTTACACAGTGAGTGAACCTCACCCTGAATAAACAGTGACTCTGTACAGTTACACAGTGAGTGATCCACACCCTCAATAAATAGTGACTCTGTACAGTTACACAGTGAGTGATCCTCACCCTGAATAAACAGTGACTCTGTACAGTTACACAGTCAGTGATCCACACCCTCAATAAACAGTGACTCTGTACAGTTACACAGCGAGTGATCCTCACCCTGAATAAACAGTGACTCTGTACAGTTACACAGTGAGTGATCCACACCCTGCTGAATAAACAGTGACTCTGTACAGTTACACAGTGAGTGATCCTCACCCTGAATAAACAGTGACTCTGTACAGTTACACAGTGAGTGGACCTCGCCCTGAATAAACAGTGACTCTGTACAGTTACACAGCGAGTGATCTTCACCCTGAATAAACAGTGACTCTGTACAGTTACACAGTGAGTGATCCTTATGCTGAATAAACATCGACTCTGTACAGTTACACAGTGAGTGACCCTCACCCTGCTGAATAAACCTTGACTCTGTACAGTTACACAGTGAGTGATCCTTACCCTGAATAAACAGTGACTCTGTACAGTTACACAGTGAGTGATCCACACCCTCAATAAACAGTGACTCTGTGCAGTTACACTGTGTGTCATCCTCACCCTGAATAAACAGTGAATCTATACAGTTACTCAGTGAGTGATCCTTACCCTGAATAAACAGTGACTCTGTACAGTTACACAGTGAGTGATCCTTACCCTGAATAAACAGTGACTCTGTACAGTTACACAGTGAGTGATCCTTACCCTGAATAAACAGTGACTCTGTACAGTTACACAGTGAGTGATCCTTACCCTGAGTAAACAGTGACTCTGTACAGTTACACAGTGAGTGATCCTTACCCTGAATAAACAGTGACTCTGTACAGTTACACAGTGAGTGATCCTTACCCTGAATAAACAGTGACTCTGTACAGTTACACAGTGAGTGATCTTCACCCTGAATAAGCAGTGACTCTCTGTACAGTTACACAGTGAGTGATCGTCACCCTGAATAAACAGTGACTCTGTACAGTTACACAGTGAGTGAACCTCACCCTGCTGAATAAACAGTGACTCTGTACAGTTACATAGTGAGTGATCCTCACCCTGAATACACAGTGACTCTGTACAGTTACACAGCGAGTGATCCACACCCTGAATAAACAGTGACTCTGTACAGTTACACAGAGCGATCCTTACCCTGAATAAACAGTGACTCTGTACAGTTACACAGTGAGTGGACCTCATCCTGAATAAACAGTGACACTGTACAGTTACACAGTGAGTGGACCTCACCCTGAATAAACAGTTACTCTGTACAGTTACACAGTGAGTGATCCTCACCCTGAATAAACAGTGACTCTGTACAGTTACACAGTGAGTGATCCTCACCCTGAATAAACAGCGACTCTGTACAGTTACACAGTGAGTGGACCTCACCCTGAATAAACAGTGACACTGTACAGTTACACAGTGAGTGGACCTCACCCTGAATAAACAGTGACTCTGTACAGTTACACAGTGAGTGATCCTCACCCTCAATAAACAGTGACTCTGTACAGTTACACAGTGAGTGATCCTTACCCTGAATAAACAGTGACTCTGTACAGTTACACAGTGAGTGATCCACACCCTCAATAAACTGTGAATCTATACAGTTACACAGTGAGTGATCCTCATACTGAATTAACAGTGATGCTGTACAGTTACGTAGGCAGTGATCCTTACCCTGAATAAACAGTGACTCTGTACAGTTACACAGTGAGTGATTTTCACCCTGAATAAGCAGTGACTCTCTGTACAGTTACACAGTGAGTGATCGTCACCCTGAATAAAGAGTGACTCTGTACAGTTACACAGTGAGTGAACCTCACCCTGCTGAATAAACAGTGACTCTGTACAGTTACATAGTGAGTGATCCTCACCCTGAATACCCAGTGACTCTGTACAGTTACACAGCGAGTGATCCTCGCCCTGCTGAATAAACAGTGACTCTGTACAGTTCCACAGTGAGTGATCCACACCCTCAATAAACAGTGACTCTGTACAGTTACACAGCGAGTGATCCTTACCCTGAATAAACAGTGACTCTGTACAGTTACACAGAGCGATCCTTACCCTGAATAAACAGTGACTCTGTACAGTTACACAGTGAGTGGACCTCACCCTGAATAAACAGTGACACTGTACAGTTACACAGTGAGTGGACCTCACCCTGAATAAACAGTTACTCTGTACAGTTACACAGTGAGTGAACCTCACCTTGAATAAACAGTGACTCTGTACAGTTACACAGTGAGTGATCCTTACCCTCAATAAACAGTGACTCTGTACAGTTACCCAGTGAGTGATCTTCACCCTGAATAAGCAGTGACTCTCTGTACAGTTACACAGTGAGTGATCGTCACCCTGAATAAACAGTGACTCTGTACAGTTACACAGTGAGTGAACCTCACCCTGCTGAATAAACAGTGACTCTGTACAGTTACATAGTGAGTGATCCTCACCCTGAATACACAGTGACTCTGTACAGTTACACAGCGAGTGATCCACACCCTGAATAAACAGTGACTCTGTACACTTACACAGAGCGATCCTTACCCTGAATAAACAGTGACTCTGTACAGTTACACAGTGAGTGGACCTCACCCTGAATAAACAGTGACACTGTACAGTTACACAGTGAGTGGACCTCACCCTGAATAAACAGTTACTCTGTACAGTTACACAGTGAGTGATCCTCACCCTGAATAAACAGTGACTCTGTACAGTTACACAGTGAGTGATCCTCACCCTGAATAAACAGCGACTCTGTACAGTTACACAGTGAGTGGACCTCACCCTGAATAAACAGTGACACTGTACAGTTACACAGTGAGTGGACCTCACCCTGAATAAACAGTGACTCTGTACAGTTACACAGTGAGTGATCCTCACCCTCAATAAACAGTGACTCTGTACAGTTACACAGTGAGTGATCCTTACCCTGAATAAACAGTGACTCTGTACAGTTACACAGTGAGTGATCCACACCCTCAATAAACTGTGAATCTATACAGTTACACAGTGAGTGATCCTCATACTGAATTAACAGTGATGCTGTACAGTTACGCAGGCAGTGATCCTTACCCTGAATAAACAGTGACTCTGTACAGTTACACAGTGAGTGATTTTCACCCTGAATAAGCAGTGACTCTCTGTACAGTTACACAGTGAGTGATCGTCACCCTGAATAAAGAGTGACTCTGTACAGTTACACAGTGAGTGAACCTCACCCTGCTGAATAAACAGTGACTCTGTACAGTTACATAGTGAGTGATCCTCACCCTGAATACCCAGTGACTCTGTACAGTTACACAGCGAGTGATCCTCGCCCTGCTGAATAAACAGTGACTCTGTACAGTTCCACAGTGAGTGATCCACACCCTCAATAAACAGTGACTCTGTACAGTTACACAGCGAGTGATCCTTACCCTGAATAAACAGTGACTCTGTACAGTTACACAGAGCGATCCTTACCCTGAATAAACAGTGACTCTGTACAGTTACACAGTGAGTGGACCTCACCCTGAATAAACAGTGACACTGTACAGTTACACAGTGAGTGGACCTCACCCTGAATAAACAGTTACTCTGTACAGTTACACAGTGAGTGAACCTCACCTTGAATAAACAGTGACTCTGTACAGTTACACAGTGAGTGATCCTCACCCTGCTTAATAAACAGTGACTCAGTGCAGTTACACTGCGTGTGATCATCACCCAGAATAAACAGTGACTCTGTACAGTTACACAGTGAGTGATCCTCACCCTCAATAAACAGTGACTCTGTACAGTTACACAGTGAGTGATCCTTACCCTGAATAAACAGTGACTTTGTACAGTTACGCAGTGAGTGATCGACACCCTCAATAAACAGTGAATCTATACAGTTACACAGTGAGTGATCCTCACACTGAATAAAGAGTGATGCTGTACAGTTACACAGGGAGTGATCCTTACCCTGAATAAACAGTGACTCTGTACCGTTACACAGTGAGTCATCCTCACGCTGAATAAACAGTGAATCTGTACAGTTACACAGTGAGTGAACCTCACCCTGAATAAACAGTGACTCTGTACAGTTACTCAGTGAGTGATCCTCACCCTGAATAAACAGTGACTCTGTACACTTACACAGAATGGCCTGTACCCCTGAATAAACTGTGACTCTGTACAGTTACACAGTGAGTGAACCTCACTCTGAATAAACAATGAGTCTATACAGTTACTCAGGGAGTGATCCTCACTCTGAAGAAACAGTGACTCTGTAGTTACTCAGTGAGTGATCCTCACCTTGAATCACCACTTTCTCTCCAGTTACACAGTGAGTGAACCTCACCCTGAATAAACAGTGACTCTGTACAGTTACACAGTGAGTGATCCACACCCTCAATAAATAGTGACTCTGTACAGTTACACAGTGAGTGATCCTCACCCTGAATAAACAGTGACTCTGTACAGTTACACAGTCAGTGATCCACACCCTCAATAAACAGTGACTCTGTACAGTTACACAGCGAGTGATCCTCACCCTGAATAAACAGTGACTCTGTACAGTTACACAGTGAGTGATCCACACCCTGCTGAATAAACAGTGACTCTGTACAGTTACACAGTGAGTGATCCTCACCCTGAATAAACAGTGACTCTGTACAGTTACACAGTGAGTGGACCTCGCCCTGAATAAACAGTGACTCTGTACAGTTACACAGCGAGTGATCTTCACCCTGAATAAACAGTGACTCTGTACAGTTACACAGTGAGTGATCCTTATGCTGAATAAACATCGACTCTGTACAGTTACACAGTGAGTGACCCTCACCCTGCTGAATAAACCTTGACTCTGTACAGTTACACAGTGAGTGATCCTTACCCTGAATAAACAGTGACTCTGTACAGTTACACAGTGAGTGATCCACACCCTCAATAAACAGTGACTCTGTGCAGTTACACTGTGTGTCATCCTCACCCTGAATAAACAGTGAATCTATACAGTTACTCAGTGAGTGATCCTTACCCTGAATAAACAGTGACTCTGTACAGTTACACAGTGAGTGATCCTTACCCTGAATAAACAGTGACTCTGTACAGTTACACAGTGAGTGATCCTTACCCTGAATAAACAGTGACTCTGTACAGTTACACAGTGAGTGATCCTTACCCTGAGTAAACAGTGACTCTGTACAGTTACACAGTGAGTGATCCTTACCCTGAATAAACAGTGACTCTGTACAGTTACACAGTGAGTGATCCTTACCCTGAATAAACAGTGACTCTGTACAGTTACACAGTGAGTGATCCTTACCCTGAGTAAACAGTGACTCTGTACTGTTACACAGTGATTGATCCTTACCCTGAATAAACAGTGACTCTGTACAGTTACACAGTGAGTGATCCAACCCTCAATAAACAGTGACTCTGTACAGTTACACTGTGTGTGATCCTCACCCTGAATAAACAGTGACTCTGTACAGTTACACAGTGAGTGATCCACACCCTCAATAAACAGTGGCTCTGTGCAGTTACACTGTGTGTGATCCTCACCCTGAATAAACAGTGACTCTGTACAGTTACACAGTGAGTGATCCTCACGCTCAATAAACAGTTATGCTGTACAGTTACACAGGGAGTGATCCTTACACTGAATAAACAGTTACTCTGTACAGTTACACAGTGAGTCATCCTCACCCTGAATAAACAGTGACTCTGTACAGTTACACAGTGAGTGAACCTCACCCTGAATAAACAGTCACTCTGTACAGTTACTCAGTGAGTGATCCTCACCCTGAATAAACAGTGACTCTGTACAGTTACACAGAGAGTGATCCTCACCCTGAATAAACAGTGACTCTGTACAGTTACTCAGTGAGTGATCCTCACCCTGAATAAACAGTGACTCTGTACAGTTACTCAGTGAGTGATCCTCACCCTGAATAAACAGTGACTCTGTACACTTACACAGAATGATCTGTACCCCTGAATAAACCGTGACTCTGTACAGTTACTCAGGGAGTGATCCTCACCCTGAATAAACAGTGACTCTGTAGTTACTCAGTGAGTGATCCTCACCTTGAATCACCAGTGACACTCTACAGTTACTCAGTGAGTGATCCTCACCCTGAAAAAGACAGTGCTTCTGTACAGTCACACAGTGAGTGAATCTCACCCTGAACAAACATTGTCTCTGTACAGTTACACAGTGAGTGACCCTCACCCTGCTGAATAAACCTTGACTCTGTACAGTTACACAGTGAGTGATCCTTACCCTGAATAAACAGTGACTCTGTACAGTTACACAGTGAGTGATCCACACCCTCAATAAACAGTGACTCTGTACAGTTAAACAGTGAGTGATCCTTACCCTGAATAAACAGTGACTCTGTACAGTTACACAGTGAGTGATCCTCACTCTGAATAAACTGTGACTCTGTACAGTTACACAGTGAGTGATCCACACCCTGAATAAACAGTGACTCTGTACAGTTACACAATGAGTGATCCTCGCCCTGAATAAACAGTGACTCTGTACAGTTACACAGTGAGTGATCCTCACGCTGAATAAACAGTGACTCTGTACAGTTACACAGTGAGTGATCCACACCCTCAATAAACAGTGACTCTGTACAGTTAAACAGTGAGTGATCCTTACCCTGAATAAACAGTGACTCTGTACAGTTACACAGTGAGTGATCCTCACGCTGAATAAACAGTGACTCTGTACAGTTACACAGTGAGTGATCCTCACTCTGAATAAACAGTGACTCTGTACAGTTACACAGTGAGTGATCCTTACCCTGAATAAATAGTGACTCTGTACAGTTACACAGTGAGTGATCCTCACTCTGAATAAACAGTGACTCTGTACAGTTACACAGTGAGTGATCCTTACCCTGAATAAACAGTGACTCTGTACAGTTACACAGTGAGTGATCCTCACCCTGAATAAACAGTGACTCTGTACAGTTACACAGTGAGTGATCCTCACCCTGAATAAACCTTGACTCTGTACAGTTACACAGTGAGTGATCCTTACCCTGAATAAACAGTGACTCTGTACACTTACACAGAATGATCTGTACCCCTGAATAAACCGTGACTCTGTACAGTTACACAATGAGTGATCCTCGCCCTGAATAAACAGTGTCTCTGTAAAGTTACACAGTGAGTGATCCTCACCCTGAATAAAAAGTGACTCTGTACAGTTGCACAGTGTATGATCCTCACCCTGAATAAACAGAGACTCTGTCCAGTTACACAGTTGGTGATCGTCACCCTGAGTAAACAGTGACTCTGTACAGTTACACAGTGAGTGAACCTCACCTTGAATAAACAGTGACTCTGTACAGTTACACAGTGAGTGATCCTCACCCTGCTTAATAAACAGTGACTCAGTGCAGTTACACAGTGAGTGAACCTCACCCTGAATGAACAGTGACTCTGTACAGTTACACAGTGAGTGATCCTCACCCTGAATAAACAGTGACTCTGTACAGTTACACAGTGAGTGATCTTCACCCTGAATAAGCAGTGACTCTCTGTACAGTTACACAGTGAGTGATCGTCACCCTGAATAAACAGTGACTCTGTACAGTTACACAGTGAGTGAACCTCACCCTGCTGAATAAACAGTGACTATGTACAGTTACATAGTGAGTGATCCTCACCCTGAATACACAGTGACTCTGTACAGTTACACAGCGAGTGATCCACACCCTGAATAAACAGTGACTCTGTACAGTTACACAGAGCGATCCTTACCCTGAATAAACAGTGACTCTGTACAGTTACACAGTGAGTGGACCTCACCCTGAATAAACAGTGACACTGTACAGTTACACAGTGAGTGGACCTCACC
Source organism: Scyliorhinus torazame (assembly GCF_047496885.1). NCBI lineage: Eukaryota > Metazoa > Chordata > Chondrichthyes > Carcharhiniformes > Scyliorhinidae > Scyliorhinus > Scyliorhinus torazame. The sequence goes on from NC_092727.1 coordinate 133,202,479, forward strand.
CTGAATAAACAGTTACTCTGTACAGTTACACAGTGAGTGATCCTCACCCTGAATAAACAGTGACTCTGTACAGTTACACAGTGAGTGATCCTCACCCTGAATAAACAGCGACTCTGTACAGTTACACAGTGAGTGGACCTCACCCTGAATAAACAGTGACACTGTACAGTTACACAGTGAGTGGACCTCACCCTGAATAAACAGTGACTCTGTACAGTTACACAGTGAGTGATCCTCACCCTCAATAAACAGTGACTCTGTACAGTTACACAGTGAGTGATCCTTACCCTGAATAAACAGTGACTCTGTACAGTTACACAGTGAGTGATCCACACCCTCAATAAACTGTGAATCTATACAGTTACACAGTGAGTGATCCTCATACTGAATTAACAGTGATGCTGTACAGTTACGCAGGCAGTGATCCTTACCCTGAATAAACAGTGACTCTGTACAGTTACACAGTGAGTGATCTTCACCCTGAATAAGCAGTGACTCTCTGTACAGTTACACAGTGAGTGATCGTCACCCTGAATAAAGAGTGACTCTGTACAGTTACACAGTGAGTGAACCTCACCCTGCTGAATAAACAGTGACTCTGTACAGTTACATAGTGAGTGATCCTCACCCTGAATACCCAGTGACTCTGTACAGTTACACAGCGAGTGATCCTCGCCCTGCTGAATAAACAGTGACTCTGTACAGTTCCACAGTGAGTGATCCACACCCTCAATAAACAGTGACTCTGTACAGTTACACAGCGAGTGATCCTTACCCTGAATAAACAGTGACTCTGTACAGTTACACAGAGCGATCCTTACCCTGAATAAACAGTGACTCTGTACAGTTACACAGTGAGTGGACCTCACCCTGAATAAACAGTGACACTGTACAGTTACACAGTGAGTGGACCTCACCCTGAATAAACAGTTACTCTGTACAGTTACACAGTGAGTGATCCTCACCCTGAATAAACAGTGACTCTGTACAGTTACACAGTGAGTGATCCTTACCCTGAATAAACAGTGACTCTGTACAGTTACACAGTGAGTGATCCACACCCTCAATAAACTGTGAATCTATACAGTTACACAGTGAGTGATCCTCATACTGAATTAACAGTGATGCTGTACAGTTACACAGGCAGTGATCCTTACCCTGAATAAACAGTGACTCTGTACAGTTACACAGTGAGTCATCCTCACGCTGAATAAACAGTGACTCTGTACAGTTACACAGTGAGTGAACCTCACCCTGAATAAACAGTGACTCTGTACAGTTACTCAGTGAGTGATCCTCACCCTGAATAAACAGTGACTCTGTACAGTTACTCAGTGAGTGATCCTCACCCTGAATAAACAGTGACTCTGTACACTTACACAGAATGATCTGTACCCCTCTATAAACAGTGACTCTGTACAGTTACACAGTGAGTGAACCTCACTCTGAACAAACAATGAGTCTATACAGTTACTCAGGGAGTGATCCTCACTCTGAAGATACAGTTACTCTGTAGTTACTCAGTGAGTGATCCTCACCTTGAATCACCAGTTTCTCTCCAGTTACACAGTGAGTGAACCTCACCCTGAATAAACAGTGACTCTGTACAGTTACACAGTGAGTGATCCACACCCTCAATAAATAGTGACTCTGTACAGTTACACAGTGAGTGATCCTCACCCTGAATAAACAATGACTCTGTACAGTTACACAGTCAGTGATCCACACCCTCAATAAACAGTGACTCTGTACAGTTACACAGCGAGTGAACCTCACCCTGAATAAACAGTGACTCTGTACAGTTACACAGTGAGTGATCCTCACCCTGCTGAATAAGCAGTGACTCTGTACAGTTACACAGTGAGTGATCCTCACCCTGAATAAACAGTGACTCTGTACAGTTACACAGTGAGTGGACCTCGCCCTGAATAAACAGTGACTCGGTACAGTTACACAGCGAGTGATCTTCACCCTGAATAAACAGTGACTCTGTACAGTTACACAGTGAGTGATCCTTATGCTGAATAAACAGCGACTCTGTACAGTTACACATAGTGATCCTTACCCTGAATAAACAGTGACTCTGTACAGTTACACAGTGAGTGATCCACACCCTCAATAAACAGTGACACTGTACAGTTACACAGTGTGTGATCCTCACCCAGAATAAACAGTGACTCTGTACAGTTACACAGTGAGTGGTCCTTACCCTGAATAAACAGTGACTCTGTACAGTTACACAGTGAGTGATCCTTACCCTGAATAAACAGTGACTCTGTACAGTTACACAGTGAGTGATCCTCACTCTGAATAAACTGTGACTCTGTACAGTTACACAGTGAGTGATCCTTACCCTGAATAAAGAGTCACTCTGTACATTTACACAGTGCGTGATCCTCACCCTGAATAAACAGTGACTCTGTAGTTACACAGTGAGTGATCCTCACTCTGAATAAACTGACTCTGTACAGTTACACAGTGAGTTATCCTTACCCTGAATAAATAGTGACTCTGTACAGTTACACAGTGAGTGATCCTCACTCTGAATAAACTGTGACTCTGTACAGTTACACAGTGAGTGATACTTACCCTGAATAAAGAGTGACTCTGTACAGTTACACAGTGCGTGATCCTCACCCTGAATAAACAGTGACTCTGTACAGGTACACAGTGAGTGATCCACACCCTCAATAAACAGTGACTCTGTGCAGTTACACAGTGAGTGATCCTTACCCTGAATAAACAGTGACTCTGTACAGTTACTCAGTGAGTGATCCTCACCCTGAATAAACAGTGACTCTGTACACTTACACAGAATGATCTGTACCCCTGAATAAACAATGACTCTGTACAGTTACACAGTGAGTGAACCACACTCTGAATAAACAATGAGTCTATACAGTTACTCAGGGAGTGATCCTCACTCTGAAGAAACAGTTACTCTGCAGTTACTCAGTGAGTGATCCTCACCTTGAATCACCAGTTTCTCTCCAGTTACACAGTGAGTGAACCTCACCCTGAATAAACAGTGACTCTGTACAGTTACACAGTGAGTGATCCACACCCTCAATAAATAGTGACTCCGAACAGTTACACAGTGAGTGATCCTCACCCTGAATAAACAATCACTCTGTACAGTTACACAGTCAGTGATCCACACCCTCAATAAACAGTGACTCTGTACAGTTACACAGCGAGTGAACCTCACCCTGAATAAACAGTGACTCTGTACAGTTACACAGTGAGTGATCCTCACCCTGCTGAATAAGCAGTGACTCTGTACAGTTACACAGTGAGTGATCCTCACCCTGAATAAACAGTGACTCTGTACAGTTACACAGTGAGTGGACCTCGCCCTGAATAAACAGTGACTCGGTACAGTTACACAGCGAGTGATCTTCACCCTGAATAAACAGTGACTCTGTACAGTTACACAGTGAGTGATCCTTATGCTGAATAAACAGCGACTCTGTACAGTTACACATAGTGATCCTTACCCTGAATAAACAGTGACTCTGTACAGTTACACAGTGAGTGATCCACACCCTCAATAAACAGTGACACTGTACAGTTACACAGTGTGTGATCCTCACCCAGAATAAACAGTGAATCTGTACAGTTACACAGTGAGTGGTCCTTACCCTGAATAAACAGTGACTCTGTACAGTTACACAGTGAGTGATCCTTACCCTGAATAAACAGTGACTCTGTACAGTTACACAGTGAGTGATCCTCACTCTGAATAAACTGTGACTCTGTACAGTTACACAGTGAGTGATCCTTACCCTGAATAAAGAGTGACTCTGTACAGTTACACAGTGCGTGATCCTCACCCTGAATAAACAGTGACTCTGTAGTTACACAGTGAGTGATCCTTACCCTGAATAAAGAGTGACTCTGTACAGTTACACAGTGCGTGATCCTCACCCTGAAAAAACAGTGACTCTGTACAGTTACACAGTGAGTGATCCACACCCTCAATAAACAGTGACTCTGTGCAGTTACACAGTGAGTGATCCTTACCCTGAATAAACAGTGACTCTGTACAGTTACACAGTGAGTGAACCTCTCCTTGAATGAACAGTGACTCTCTGTACAGTTCACTGAATGATCCTCACCCTGAAAAAGACAGTGCCTCTGTACAGTCACACAGTGAGTGAATCTCACCCTGAATAAACATTGTCTCTGTACAGTTACACAGTGAGTGACCCTCACCCTGCTGAATAAACCTTGACTCTGTTCAGTTACACAGTGAGTGATCCTTACCCTGAATAAACAGTGACTCTGTACAGTTACACAGTGAGTGATCCACACCCTCAATAAACAGTGACTCTGTATAGTTAAACAGTGAGTGATCCTTACCCTGAATAAACAGTGACTCTGTACAGTTACACAGTGAGTGATCCTCACTCTGAATAAACTGTGACTCTGTACAGTTACACAGTGAGTGATCCACACCCTGAATAAACAGTGACTCTGTACAGTTACACAGTGAGTGATCCTCACCCTGAATAAACAGTGACTCTGTACAGTTACACAGTGAGTGATCCTCACCCTGAATAAACCTTGACTCTGTACAGTTACACAGTGAGTGATCCTCACCCTGCTGAATAAACAGTGACTCTGTACAGTTACACAGTGAGTGATCCTCACCCTGAATAAACAGTGACTCTGTACAGTTACACAGTGAGTGATCCTCACCCTGAATAAACAGTGACTCTGTACAGTTACACAGTGAGTGATCCACACCCTGAATAAACAGTGCCTCTGTACAGTTACAAAGTGAGTGATCCTTACCCTGAATAAATAGTGACTCTGTACAGTTACACAGTGAGTGATCCTCACTCTGAATAAACAGTGACTCTGTACAGTTACACAGTGAGTGATCCTTACCCTGAATAAACAGTGACTCTGTACAGTTACACAGTGAGTGATCCTCACCCTGAATAAACAGTGACTCTGTACAGTTACACAGTGAGTGATCCTTACCCTGAATAAACAGTGACTCTGTACAGTTACACAGTGAGTGATCCTTACCCTGAATAAACAGTGACTCTGTACAGTTACACAGTGAGTGATCCTCACCCTGAATAAACAGTGACTCTGTACAGTTACACAGTGAGTGATCCTCACCCTGAATAAACCTTGACTCTGTACAGTTACACAGTGAGTGATCCTTACCCTGAATAAACAGTTACTCTGTACACTTACACAGAATGATCTGTACCCCTGAATAAACCGTGACTCTGTACAGTTACACAGTGAGTGAACCTCACCCTGCTGAATAAACAGTGACTCTGTACAGTTACACAGTGAGTGATCCTCACTCTGAATAAACAGTGACTCTGTACAGTTACAAAGTGAGTGATCCTCACTCTGAATAAACAGTGACTCTGTACAGTTACAAAGTGAGTGATCCTTACCCTGAATAAATAGTGACTCTGTACAGTTACACAGTGAGTGATCCTCACTCTGAATAAACAGTGACTCTGTACAGTTACACAGTGAGTGATCCTTACCCTGAATAAACAGTGACTCTGTACAGTTACACAGTGAGTGATCCTCACCCTGAATAAACAGTGACTCTGTACAGTTACACAGTGAGTGATCCTCACCCTGAATAAACCTTGACTCTGTACAGTTACACAGTGAGTGATCCTTACCCTGAATAAACAGTTACTCTGTACACTTACACAGAATGATCTGTACCCCTGAATAAACCGTGACTCTGTACAGTTACACAGTGAGTGATCCTCACCCTCAATAAACAGTGACTCTGTACAGTTACACAATGAGTGATCCTCGCCCTGAATAAACAGTGTCTCTGTACAGTTACACAGTGAGTGATCCTCACCCTGAATAAAAAGTGACTCTGTACAGTTGCACAGTGTATGATCCTCACCCTGAATAAACAGAGACTCTGTCCAGTTACACAGTTGGTGATCGTCACCCTGAATAAACAGTGACTCTGTACAGTTACACAGTGAGTGAACCTCACCTTGAATAAACAGTGACTCTGTACAGTTACACAGTGAGTGATCCTCACCCTGCTTAATAAACAGGGACTCAGTGCAGTTACACAGTGAGCGAACCTCACCCTGAATGAACAGTGACTCTGTACAGTTACACAGTGAGTGATCCTCACCCTGAATAAACAGTGACTCTGTACAGTTACACAGTGAGTGATCTTCACCCTGAGTAAGCAGTGACTCTCTGTACAGTTCACTGAATGATCCTTACCCTGAATAAACAGTGACTCTGTACAGTCACACAGTGAGTGAATCTCACCCTGAATAAACATTGTCTCTGTACAGTTACACAGTGAGTGACCCTCACCCTGCTGAATAAACCTTGGCTCTGTACAGTTACACCGTGAGTGATCCTTACCCTGAATAAACAGTGACTCTGTACAGTTACACTGTGAGTGATCCACACCCTCAATAAACAGTGACTCTGTGCAGTTACACTGTGTGTGATCCTCACCCTGAATAAACAGTGAATCTATACAGTTACTCAGTGAGTGATCCTTACCCTGAATAAACAGTGACTCTGTACAGTTACACAGTGAGTGATCCTTACCCTGAATAAACAGTGACTCTGTACAGTTACACAGTGAGTGATCCTTACCCTGAATAAACAGTGACTCTGTACAGTTACACAGTGAGTGATCCTCACCCTGAATAAACAGTGACTCTGTACAGTTACACAGTGAGTGATCCTCACCCTGAATAAACCTTGACTCTGTACAGTTACACAGTGAGTGATCCTTACCCTGAATAAACAGTTACTCTGTACACTTACACAGAATGATCTGTACCCCTGAATAAACCGTGACTCTGTACAGTTACACAGTGAGTGATCCTCACCCTCAATAAACAGTGACTCTGTACAGTTACACAATGAGTGATCCTCGCCCTGAATAAACAGTGTCTCTGTACAGTTACACAGTGAGTGAACCTCACCCTGAATAAAAAGTGACTCTGTACAGTTGCACAGTGTATGATCCTCACCCTGAATAAACAGAGACTCTGTCCAGTTACACAGTTGTTGATCGTCACCCTGAATAAACAGTGACTCTGTACAGTTACACAGTGAGTGAACCTCACCTTGAATAAACAGTGACTCTGTACAGTTACACAGTGAGTGATCCTCACCCTGCTTAATAAACAGGGACTCAGTGCAGTTACACAGTGAGCGAACCTCACCCTGAATGAACAGTGACTCTGTACAGTTACACAGTGAGTGATCCTCACCCTGAATAAACAGTGACTCTGTACAGTTACACAGTGAGTGATCTTCACCCTGAATAAGCAGTGACTCTCTGTACAGTTCACTGAATGATCCTTACCCTGAATAAACAGTGACTCTGTACAGTCACACAGTGAGTGAATCTCACCCTGAATAAACATTGTCTCTGTACAGTTACACAGTGAGTGACCCTCACCCTGCTGAATAAACCTTGACTCTGTACAGTTACACCGTGAGTGATCCTTACCCTGAATAAACAGTGACTCTGTACAGTTACACTGTGAGTGATCCACACCCTCAATAAACAGTGACTCTGTGCAGTTACACTGTGTGTGATCCTCACCCTGAATAAACAGTGAATCTATACAGTTACTCAGTGAGTGATCCTTACCCTGAATAAACAGTGACTCTGTACAGTTACACAGTGAGTGATCCTTACCCTGAATAAACAGTGACTCTGTACAGTTACACAGTGAGTGATCCTTACCCTGAATTAACAGTGACTCTGTACAGTTACACAGTGAGTGATCCTTACCCTGAGTAAACAGTGACTCTGTACAGTTACACAGTGAGTGATCCTTACCCTGAATAAACAGTGACTCTGTACAGTTTCACAGTGAGTGATCCTTACCCTGAATAAACAGTGACTCTGTACAGTTACACAGTGAGTGATCCACACCCTCAATAAACAGTGAATCTATACAGTTACACAGTGAGTGATCCTCACACTGAATTAACAGTGATGCTGTACAGTTACACAGGCAGTGATCCTTACCCTGAATAAACAGTGACTCGGTACAGTTACACAGTGAGTCATCCTCACGCTGAATAAACAGTGACTCTGTACAGTGACACAGTGAGTGATCCTTACCCTGAATAAACAGTGACTCTGTACAGTTACTCAGTGAGTGATCCTCACCCTGAATAAACAGTGACTCTGAACATTTACACAGAATGATCTGTACCCCTGAATAAACAGTGACTCTGTACAGTTACACAGTGAGTGAACCTCACTCTGAATAAACAATGAGTCTATACAGTTACTCAGGGAGTGATCCTCACTCTGAAGAATCAGTTACTCTGTAGTTACTCAGTGAGTGATCCTCACCTTGAATCACCAGTTTCTCTCCAGTTACACAGTGAGTGAACCTCACCCTGAATAAACAGTGACTCTGTACAGTTACACAGTGAGTGATCCACACCCTCAATAAATAGTGACTCTGTACAGTTACAGAGTGAGTGATCCTCACCCTGAATAAACAATGACTCTGTACAGTTACACAGTCAGTGATCCTTATGCTGAATAAACAGCGACTCTGTACAGTTACACATAGTGATCCTTACCCTGAATAAACAGTGACTCGTACAGTTACACAGTGAGTGGTTCACACCCTCAATAAACAGTGACACTGTACAGTTACACAGTGTGTGATCCTCACCCAGAATAAACAGTGACTCTGTACAGTTACACAGCGAGTGGTCCTTACCCTGAATAAACAGTGACTCTGTACAGTTACACAGTGAGTGATCCTTACCCTGAATAAAGAGTCACTCTGTACATTTACACAGTGCGTGATCCTCACCCTGAATAAACAGTGACTCTGTAGTTACACAGTGAGTGATCCTCACTCTGAATAAACTGACTCTGTACAGTTACACAGTGAGTTATCCTTACCCTGAATAAATAGTGACTCTGTACAGTTACACAGTGAGTGATCCTCACTCTGAATAAACTGTGACTCTGTACAGTTACACAGTGAGTGATACTTACCCTGAATAAAGAGTGACTCTGTACAGTTACACAGTGCGTGATCCTCACCCTGAATAAACAGTGACTCTGTACAGGTACACAGTGAGTGATCCACACCCTCAATAAACAGTGACTCTGTGCAGTTACACAGTGAGTGATCCTTACCCTGAATAAACAGTGACTCTGTACAGTTACTCAGTGAGTGATCCTCACCCTGAATAAACAGTGACTCTGTACACTTACACAGAATGATCTGTACCCCTGAATAAACAATGACTCTGTACAGTTACACAGTGAGTGAACCACACTCTGAATAAACAATGAGTCTATACAGTTACTCAGGGAGTGATCCTCACTCTGAAGAAACAGTTACTCTGCAGTTACTCAGTGAGTGATCCTCACCTTGAATCACCAGTTTCTCTCCAGTTACACAGTGAGTGAACCTCACCCTGAATAAACAGTGACTCTGTACAGTTACACAGTGAGTGATCCACACCCTCAATAAATAGTGACTCCGAACAGTTACACAGTGAGTGATCCTCACCCTGAATAAACAATCACTCTGTACAGTTACACAGTCAGTGATCCACACCCTCAATAAACAGTGACTCTGGACAGTTACACAGCGAGTGAACCTCACCCTGAATAAACAGTGACTCTGTACAGTTACACAGTGAGTGATCCTCACCCTGCTGAATAAGCAGTGACTCTGTACAGTTACACAGTGAGTGATCCTCACCCTGAATAAACAGTGACTCTGTACAGTTACACAGTGAGTGGACCTCGCCCTGAATAAACAGTGACTCGGTACAGTTACACAGTGTGTGATCCTCACCCAGAATAAACAGTGAATCTGTACAGTTACACAGTGAGTGGTCCTTACCCTGAATAAACAGTGACTCTGTACAGTTACACAGTGAGTGATCCTTACCCTGAATAAACAGTGACTCTGTACAGTTACACAGTGAGTGATCCTCACTCTGAATAAACTGTGACTCTGTACAGTTACACAGTGAGTGATCCTTACCCTGAATAAAGAGTGACTCTGTACAGTTACACAGTGCGTGATCCTCACCCTGAATAAACAGTGACTCTGTAGTTACACAGTGAGTGATCCTTACCCTGAATAAAGAGTGACTCTGTACAGTTACACAGTGCGTGATCCTCACGCTGAAAAAACAGTGACTCTGTACAGTTACACAGTGAGTGATCCACACCCTCAATAAACAGTGACTCTGTGCAGTTACACAGTGAGTGATCCTTACCCTGAATAAACAGTGACTCTGTACAGTTACACAGTGAGTGAACCTCTCCTTGAATGAACAGTGACTCTCTGTACAGTTCACTGAATGATCCTCACCCTGAAAAAGACAGTGCCTCTGTACAGTCACACAGTGAGTGAATCTCACCCTGAATAAACATTGTCTCTGTACAGTTACACAGTGAGTGACCCTCACCCTGCTGAATAAACCTTGACTCTGTTCAGTTACACAGTGAGTGATCCTTACCCTGAATAAACAGTGACTCTGTACAGTTACACAGTGAGTGATCCACACCCTCAATAAACAGTGACTCTGTATAGTTAAACAGTGAGTGATCCTTACCCTGAATAAACAGTGACTCTGTACAGTTACACAGTGAGTGATCCTCACTCTGAATAAACTGTGACTCTGTACAGTTACACAGTGAGTGATCCTCACTCTGAATAAACTGTGACTCTGTACAGTTACACAGTGAGTGATCCACACCCTGAATAAACAGTGACTCTGTACAGTTACACAGTGAGTGATCCTCACCCTGAATAAACAGTGACTCTGTACAGTTACACAGTGAGTGATCCTCACCCTGAATAAACCTTGACTCTGTACAGTTACACAGTGAGTGATCCTCACCCTGCTGAATAAACAGTGACTCTGTACAGTTACACAGTGAGTGATCCTCACCCTGAATAAACAGTGACTCTGTACAGTTACACAGTGAGTGATCCTCACCCTGAATAAACAGTGACTCTGTACAGTTACACAGTGAGTGATCCACACCCTGAATAAACAGTGCCTCTGTACAGTTACAAAGTGAGTGATCCTTACCCTGAATAAATAGTGACTCTGTACAGTTACACAGTGAGTGATCCTCACTCTGAATAAACAGTGACTCTGTACAGTTACACAGTGAGTGATCCTTACCCTGAATAAACAGTGACTCTGTACAGTTACACAGTGAGTGATCCTCACCCTGAATAAACAGTGACTCTGTACAGTTACACAGTGAGTGATCCTTACCCTGAATAAACAGTGACTCTGTACAGTTACACAGTGAGTGATCCTCACCCTGAATAAACAGTGACTCTGTACAGTTACACAGTGAGTGATCCTCACCCTGAATAAACCTTGACTCTGTACAGTTACACAGTGAGTGATCCTTACCCTGAATAAACAGTTACTCTGTACACTTACACAGAATGATCTGTACCCCTGAATAAACCGTGACTCTGTACAGTTACACAGTGAGTGAACCTCACCCTGCTGAATAAACAGTGACTCTGTACAGTTACACAGTGAGTGATCCTCACTCTGAATAAACAGTGACTCTGTACAGTTACAAAGTGAGTGATCCTTACCCTGAATAAATAGTGACTCTGTACAGTTACACAGTGAGTGATCCTCACTCTGAATAAACAGTGACTCTGTACAGTTACACAGTGAGTGATCCTTACCCTGAATAAACAGTGACTCTGTACAGTTACACAGTGAGTGATCCTCACCCTGAATAAACAGTGACTCTGTACAGTTACACAGTGAGTGATCCTCACCCTGAATAAACCTTGACTCTGTACAGTTACACAGTGAGTGATCCTTACCCTGAATAAACAGTTACTCTGTACACTTACACAGAATGATCTGTACCCCTGAATAAACCGTGACTCTGTACAGTTACACAGTGAGTGATCCTCACCCTCAATAAACAGTGACTCTGTACAGTTACACAATGAGTGATCCTCGCCATGAATAAACAGTGTCTCTGTACAGTTACACAGTGAGTGATCCTCACCCTGAATAAAAAGTGACTCTGTACAGTTGCACAGTGTATGATCCTCACCCTGAATAAACAGAGACTCTGTCCAGTTACACAGTTGGTGATCGTCACCCTGAATAAACAGTGACTCTGTACAGTTACACAGTGAGTGATCCTCACCCTGCTTAATAAACAGGGACTCAGTGCAGTTACACAGTGAGCGAACCTCACCCTGAATGAACAGTGACTCTGTACAGTTACACAGTGAGTGATCCTCACCCTGAATAAACAGTGACTCTGTACAGTTACACAGTGAGTGATCTTCACCCTGAGTAAGCAGTGACTCTCTGTACAGTTCACTGAATGATCCTTACCCTGAATAAACAGTGACTCTGTACAGTCACACAGTGAGTGAATCTCACCCTGAATAAACATTGTCTCTGTACAGTTACACAGTGAGTGACCCTCACCCTGCTGAATAAACCTTGACTCTGTACAGTTACACCGTGAGTGATCCTTACCCTGAATAAACAGTGACTCTGTGCAGTTACACTGTGAGTGATCCACACCCTCAATAAACAGTGACTCTGTGCAGTTACACTGTGTGTGATCCTCACCCTGAATAAACAGTGAATCTATACAGTTACTCAGTGAGTGATCCTTACCCTGAATAAACAGTGACTCTGTACAGTTACACAGTGAGTGATCCTTACCCTGAATAAACAGTGACTCTGTACAGTTACACAGTGAGTGATCCTTACCCTGAATAAACAGTGACTCTGTACAGTTACACAGTGAGTGATCCTCACCCTGAATAAACAGTGACTCTGTACAGTTACACAGTGAGTGATCCTCACCCTGAATAAACCTTGACTCTGTACAGTTACACAGTGAGTGATCCTTACCCTGAATAAACAGTTACTCTGTACACTTACACAGAATGATCTGTACCCCTGAATAAACCGTGACTCTGTACAGTTACACAGTGAGTGATCCTCACCCTCAATAAACAGTGACTCTGTACAGTTACACAATGAGTGATCCTCGCCCTGAATAAACAGTGTCTCTGTACAGTTACACAGTGAGTGATCCTCACCCTGAATAAAAAGTGACTCTGTACAGTTGCACAGTGTATGATCCTCACCCTGAATAAACAGAGACTCTGTCCAGTTACACAGTTGGTGATCGTCACCCTGAATAAACAGTGACTCTGTACAGTTACACAGTGAGTGAACCTCACCTTGAATAAACAGTGACTCTGTACAGTTACACAGTGAGTGATCCTCACCCTGCTTAATAAACAGGGACTCAGTGCAGTTACACAGTGAGCGAACCTCACCCTGAATGAACAGTGACTCTGTACAGTTACACAGTGAGTGATCCTCACCCTGAATAAACAGTGACTCTGTACAGTTACACAGTGAGTGATCTTCACCCTGAATAAGCAGTGACTCTCTGTACAGTTCACTGAATGATCCTTACCCTGAATAAACAGTGACTCTGTACAGTCACACAGTGAGTGAATCTCACCCTGAATAAACATTGTCTCTGTACAGTTACACAGTGAGTGATCCTTACCCTGAATAAACAGTGACTCAGTACAGTTACACTGTGAGTGATCCACACCCTCAATAAACAGTGACTCTGTGCAGTTACACTGTGTGTGATCCTCACCCTGAATAAACAGTGAATCTTTTCAGTTACTCAGTGAGTGATCCTTACCCTGAATAAACAGTGACTCTGTACAGTTACACAGTGAGTGATCCTTACCCTGAATAAACAGTGACTCTGTACAGTTACACAGTGAGTGATCCTTACCCTGTATTAACAGTGACTCTGTACAGTTACACAGTGAGTGATCCTTACCCTGAGTAAACAGTGACTCTGTACAGTTACACAGTGAGTGATCCTTACCCTGAATAAACAGTGACTCTGTACAGTTTCACAGTAATTGATCCTTACCCTGAATAAACAGTGACTCTGTACAGTTACACAGTGAGTGATCCACACCCTCAATAAACAGTGAATCTATACAGTTACACAGTGAGTGATCCTCACACTGAATTAACAGTGATGCTGTACAGTTACACAGGCAGTGATCCTTACCCTGAATAAACAGTGACTCGGTACAGTTACACAGTGAGTCATCCTCACGCTGAATAAACAGTGACTCTGTACAGTGACACAGTGAGTGATCCTTACCCTGAATAAACAGTGACTCTGTACAGTTACTCAGTGAGTGATCCTCACCCTGAATAAACAGTGACTCTGAACATTTACACAGAATGATCTGTACCCCTGAATAAACAGTGACTCTGTACAGTTACACAGTGAGTGAACCTCACTCTGAATAAACAATGAGTCTATACAGTTACTCAGGGAGTGATCCTCACTCTGAAGAAACAGTTACTCTGTAGTTACTCAGTGAGTGATCCTCACCTTGAATCACCAGTTTCTCTCCAGTTACACAGTGAGTGAACCTCACCCTGAATAAACAGTGACTCTGTACAGTTACACAGTGAGTGATCCACACCCTCAATAAATAGTGACTCTGTACAGTTACAGAGTGAGTGATCCTCACCCTGAATAAACAATGACTCTGTACAGTTACACAGTCAGTGATCCTTATGCTGAATAAACAGCGACTCTGTACAGTTACACATAGTGATCCTTACCCTGAATAAACAGTGACTCGTACAGTTACACAGTGAGTGGTTCACACCCTCAATAAACAGTGACACTGTACAGTTACACAGTGTGTGATCCTCACCCAGAATAAACAGTGACTCTGTACAGTTACACAGCGAGTGGTCCTTACCCTGAATAAACAGTGACTCTGTACAGTTACACAGTGAGTGATCCTTACCCTGAATAAACAGTGACTCTGTACAGTTACACAGTGAGTGATCCTCACTCTGAATAAACTGTGACTCTGTACAGTTACACAGTGAGTGATCCTTACCCTGAATAAAGAGTGACTCTGTACAGTTACACAGTGCGTGATCCTCACCCTGAATAAACAGTGACTCTGTAGTTACACAGTGAGTGATCCTCACTCTGAATAAACTGACTCTGTACAGTTACACAGTGAGTGATCCTCACCCTGAATAAACAGTGACTCTGTACAGTTACACAGTGAGTGATCCACACCCTCAATAAACAGTGACTCTGTGCAGTTACACAGTGAGTGATCCTTACCCTGAATAAACAGTGACTCTGTACAGTTACACAGTGAGTGAACCTCTCCTTGAATGAACAGTGACTCTCTGTACAGTTCACTGAATGATCCTCACCCTGAAAAAGACAGTGCTTCTGTACAGTCACACAGTGAGTGAATCTCACCCTGAACAAACATTGTCTCTGTACAGTTACACAGTGAGTGACCCTCACCCTGCTGAATAAACCTTGACTCTGTACAGTTACACAGTGAGTGATCCTTACCCTGAATAAACAGTGACTCTGTACAGTTACACAGTGAGTGATCCTCACCCTGAATAAACAGTGACTCTGTACAGTTACACAGTGAGTGATCCTCACCCTGAATAAACAGTGACTCTGTACAGTTACACAGTGAGTGATCCACACCCTGAATAAACAGTGCCTCTGTACAGTTACAAAGTGAGTGATCCTTACCCTGAATAAATAGTGACTCTGTACAGTTACACAGTGAGTGATCCTCACTCTGAATAAACAGTGACTCTGTACAGTTACACAGTGAGTGATCCTTACCCTGAATAAACAGTGACTCTGTACAGTTACACAGTGAGTGATCCTCACCCTGAATAAACAGTGACTCTGTACAGTTACACAGTGAGTGATCCTTACCCTGAATAAACAGTGACTCTGTACAGTTACACAGTGAGTGATCCTCACCCTGAATAAACAGTGACTCTGTACAGTTACACAGTGAGTGATCCTCACCCTGAATAAACCTTGACTCTGTACAGTTACACAGTGAGTGATCCTTACCCTGAATAAACAGTTACTCTGTACACTTACACAGAATGATCTGTACCCCTGAATAAACCGTGACTCTGTACAGTTACACAGTGAGTGAACCTCACCCTGCTGAATAAACAGTGACTCTGTACAGTTACACAGTGAGTGATCCTCACTCTGAATAAACAGTGACTCTGTACAGTTACAAAGTGAGTGATCCTTACCCTGAATAAATAGTGACTCTGTACAGTTACACAGTGAGTGATCCTCACTCTGAATAAACAGTGACTCTGTACAGTTACACAGTGAGTGATCCTTACCCTGAATAAACAGTGACTCTGTACAGTTACACAGTGAGTGATCCTCACCCTGAATAAACAGTGACTCTGTACAGTTACACAGTGAGTGATCCTCACCCTGAATAAACCTTGACTCTGTACAGTTACACAGTGAGTGATCCTTACCCTGAATAAACAGTTACTCTGTACACTTACACAGAATGATCTGTACCCCTGAATAAACCGTGACTCTGTACAGTTACACAGTGAGTGATCCTCACCCTCAATAAACAGTGACTCTGTACAGTTACACAATGAGTGATCCTCGCCCTGAATAAACAGTGTCTCTGTACAGTTACACAGTGAGTGATCCTCACCCTGAATAAAAAGTGACTCTGTACAGTTGCACAGTGTATGATCCTCACCCTGAATAAACAGAGACTCTGTCCAGTTACACAGTTGGTGATCGTCACCCTGAATAAACAGTGACTCTGTACAGTTACACAGTGAGTGATCCTCACCCTGCTTAATAAACAGGGACTCAGTGCAGTTACACAGTGAGCGAACCTCACCCTGAATGAACAGTGACTCTGTACAGTTACACAGTGAGTGATCCTCACCCTGAATAAACAGTGACTCTGTACAGTTACACAGTGAGTGATCTTCACCCTGAGTAAGCAGTGACTCTCTGTACAGTTCACTGAATGATCCTTACCCTGAATAAACAGTGACTCTGTACAGTCACACAGTGAGTGAATCTCACCCTGAATAAACATTGTCTCTGTACAGTTACACAGTGAGTGACCCTCACCCTGCTGAATAAACCTTGACTCTGTACAGTTACACCGTGAGTGATCCTTACCCTGAATAAACAGTGACTCTGTACAGTTACACTGTGAGTGATCCACACCCTCAATAAACAGTGACTCTGTGCAGTTACACTGTGTGTGATCCTCACCCTGAATAAACAGTGAATCTATACAGTTACTCAGTGAGTGATCCTTACCCTGAATAAACAGTGACTCTGTACAGTTACACAGTGAGTGATCCTTACCCTGAATAAACAGTGACTCTGTACAGTTACACAGTGAGTGATCCTTACCCTGAATAAACAGTGACTCTGTACAGTTACACAGTGAGTGATCCTCACCCTGAATAAACAGTGACTCTGTACAGTTACACAGTGAGTGATCCTCACCCTGAATAAACCTTGACTCTGTACAGTTACACAGTGAGTGATCCTTACCCTGAATAAACAGTTACTCTGTACACTTACACAGAATGATCTGTACCCCTGAATAAACCGTGACTCTGTACAGTTACACAGTGAGTGATCCTCACCCTCAATAAACAGTGACTCTGTACAGTTACACAATGAGTGATCCTCGCCCTGAATAAACAGTGTCTCTGTACAGTTACACAGTGAGTGATCCTCACCCTGAATAAAAAGTGACTCTGTACAGTTGCACAGTGTATGATCCTCACCCTGAATAAACAGAGACTCTGTCCAGTTACACAGTTGGTGATCGTCACCCTGAATAAACAGTGACTCTGTACAGTTACACAGTGAGTGAACCTCACCTTGAATAAACAGTGACTCTGTACAGTTACACAGTGAGTGATCCTCACCCTGCTTAATAAACAGGGACTCAGTGCATTTACACAGTGAGCGAACCTCACCCTGAATGAACAGTGACTCTGTACAGTTACACAGTGAGTGATCCTCACCCTGAATAAACAGTGACTCTGTACAGTTACACAGTGAGTGATCTTCACCCTGAATAAGCAGTGACTCTCTGTACAGTTCACTGAATGATCCTTACCCTGAATAAACAGTGACTCTGTACAGTCACACAGTGAGTGAATCTCACCCTGAATAAACATTGTCTCTGTACAGTTACACAGTGAGTGACCCTCACCCTGCTGAATAAACCTTGACTCTGTACAGTTACACCGTGAGTGATCCTTACCCTGAATAAACAGTGACTCAGTACAGTTACACTGTGAGTGATCCACACCCTCAATAAACAGTGACTCTGTGCAGTTACACTGTGTGTGATCCTCACCCTGAATAAACAGTGAATCTTTTCAGTTACTCAGTGAGTGATCCTTACCCTGAATAAACAGTGACTCTGTACAGTTACACAGTGAGTGATCCTTACCCTGAATAAACAGTGACTCTGTACAGTTACACAGTGAGTGATCCTTACCCTGAATTAACAGTGACTCTGTACAGTTACACAGTGAGTGATCCTTACCCTGAGTAAACAGTGACTCTGTACAGTTACACAGTGAGTGATCCTTACCCTGAATAAACAGTGACTCTGTACAGTTTCACAGTAATTGATCCTTACCCTGAATAAACAGTGACTCTGTACAGTTACACAGTGAGTGATCCACACCCTCAATAAACAGTGAATCTATACAGTTACACAGTGAGTGATCCTCACACTGAATTAACAGTGATGCTGTACAGTTACACAGGCAGTGATCCTTACCCTGAATAAACAGTGACTCGGTACAGTTACACAGTGAGTCATCCTCACGCTGAATAAACAGTGACTCTGTACAGTGACACAGTGAGTGATCCTTACCCTGAATAAACAGTGACTCTGTACAGTTACTCAGTGAGTGATCCTCACCCTGAATAAACAGTGACTCTGAACATTTACACAGAATGATCTGTACCCCTGAATAAACAGTGACTCTGTACAGTTACACAGTGAGTGAACCTCACTCTGAATAAACAATGAGTCTATACAGTTACTCAGGGAGTGATCCTCACTCTGAAGAAACAGTTACTCTGTAGTTACTCAGTGAGTGATCCTCACCTTGAATCACCAGTTTCTCTCCAGTTACACAGTGAGTGAACCTCACCCTGAATAAACAGTGACTCTGTACAGTTACACAGTGAGTGATCCACACCCTCAATAAATAGTGACTCTGTACAGTTACAGAGTGAGTGATCCTCACCCTGAATAAACAATGACTCTGTACAGTTACACAGTCAGTGATCCTTATGCTGAATAAACAGCGACTCTGTACAGTTACACATAGTGATCCTTACCCTGAATAAACAGTGACTCGTACAGTTACACAGTGAGTGGTTCACACCCTCAATAAACAGTGACACTGTACAGTGACACAGTGTGTGATCCTCACCCAGAATAAACAGTGACTCTGTACAGTTACACAGCGAGTGGTCCTTACCCTGAATAAACAGTGACTCTGTACAGTTACACAGTGAGTGATCCTTACCCTGAATAAACAGTGACTCTGTACAGTTACACAGTGAGTGATCCTCACTCTGAATAAACTGTGACTCTGTACAGTTACACAGTGAGTGATCCTTACCCTGAATAAAGAGTGACTCTGTACAGTTACACAGTGCGTGATCCTCACCCTGAATAAACAGTGACTCTGTAGTTACACAGTGAGTGATCCTCACTCTGAATAAACTGACTCTGTACAGTTACACAGTGAGTGATCCTCACCCTGAATAAACAGTGACTCTGTACAGTTACACAGTGAGTGATCCACACCCTCAATAAACAGTGACTCTGTGCAGTTACACAGTGAGTGATCCTTACCCTGAATAAACAGTGACTCTGTACAGTTACACAGTGAGTGAACCTCTCCTTGAATGAACAGTGACTCTCTGTACAGTTCACTGAATGATCCTCACCCTGAAAAAGACAGTGCTTCTGTACAGTCACACAGTGAGTGAATCTCACCCTGAACAAACATTGTCTCTGTACAGTTACACAGTGAGTGACCCTCACCCTGCTGAATAAACCTTGACTCTGTACAGTTACACAGTGAGTGATCCTTACCCTGAATAAACAGTGACTCTGTACAGTTACACAGTGAGTGATCCACACCCTCAATAAACAGTGACTCTGTACAGTTAAACAGTGAGTGATCCTTACCCTGAATAAACAGTGACTCTGTACAGTTACACAGTGAGTGATCCTCACTCTGAATAAACTGTGACTCTGTACACTTACACAGTGAGTGATCCACACCCTGAATAAACAGTGACTCTGTACAGTTACACAGTGAGTGATCCTCACCCTGAATAAACAGTGACACTGTACAGTTACACAGTGAGTGATCCACACCCTGAATAAACAGTGACTCTGTACAGTTACACAGTGAGTGATCCTCACCCTGAATAAACAGTGACTCTGTACAGTTACACAGTGAGTGATCCTCACTCTGAATAAACAGTGACTCTGTACAGTTACACAGTGAGTGATCCTCACTCTGAATAAACAGTGACTCTGTACAGTTACACAGTGAGTGATCCTCACTCTGAATAAACAGTGACTCTGTACAGTTACACAGTGAGTGATCCTTACCCTGAATAAACAGTGACTCTGTACAGTTACACAGTGAGTGATCCTCACCCTGAATAAACAGTGACTCTGTACAGTTACACAGTGAGTGATCCTCACCCTGAATAAACAGTGACTCTGTACAGTTACACAGTGAGTGATCCTCACCCTGAATAAACCTTGACTCTGTACAGTTACACAGTGAGTGATCCTTACCCTGAATAAACAGTGACTCTGTACACTTACACAGAATGATCTGTACCCCTGAATAAACCGTGACTCTGTACAGTTACACAGTGAGTGATCCTCACCCTCAATAAACAGTGACTCTGTACAGTTACACAATGAGTGATCCTCGCCCTGAATAAACAGTGTCTCTGTAAAGTTACACAGTGAGTGATCCTCACCCTGAATAAAAAGTGACTCTGTACAGTTGCACAGTGTATGATCCTCACCCTGAATAAACAGAGACTCTGTCCAGTTACACAGTTGGTGATCGTCACCCTGAGTAAACAGTGACTCTGTACAGTTACACAGTGAGTGAACCTCACCTTGAATAAACAGTGACTCTGTACAGTTACACAGTGAGTGATCCTCACCCTGCTTAATAAACAGTGACTCAGTGCAGTTACACTGTGTGTGATCATCACCCAGAATAAACAGTGACTCTGTACAGTTACACAGTGAGTGATCCTCACCCTCAATAAACAGTGACTCTGTACAGTTACACAGTGAGTGATCCTTACCCTGAATAAACAGTGACTTTGTACAGTTACGCAGTGAGTGATCGACACCCTCAATAAACAGTGAATCTATACAGTTACACAGTGAGTGATCCTCACACTGAATAAAGAGTGATGCTGTACAGTTACACAGGGAGTGATCCTTACCCTGAATAAACAGTGACTCTGTACCGTTACACAGTGAGTCATCCTCACGCTGAATAAACAGTGACTCTGTACAGTTACACAGTGAGTGAACCTCACCCTGAATAAACAGTGACTCTGTACAGTTACTCAGTGAGTGATCCTCACCCTGAATAAACAGTGACTCTGTACAGTTACACAGTGAGTGAACCTCACCCTGAATAAACAGTGACTCTGTACAGTTACTCAGTGAGTGATCCTCACCCTGAATAAACAGTGACTCTGTACACTTACACAGAATGACCTGTACCCCTGAATAAACTGTGACTCTGTACAGTTACACTGTGAGTGAACCTCACTCTGAATAAACAATGAGTCTATACAGTTACTCAGGGAGTGATCCTCACTCTGAAGAAACAGTGACTCTGTAGTTACTCAGTGAGTGATCCTCACCTTGAATCACCACTTTCTCTCCCGTTACACAGTGAGTGAACCTCACCCTGAATAAACAGTGACTCTGTACAGTTACACAGTGAGTGATCCACACCCTCAATAAATAGTGACTCTGTACAGTTACACAGTGAGTGATCCTCACCCTGAATAAACAGTGACTCTGTACAGTTACACAGTCAGTGATCCACACCCTCAATAATCAGTGACTCTGTACAGTTACACAGCGAGTGATCCTCACCCTGAATAAACAGTGACTCTGTACAGTTACACAGTGAGTGATCCACACCCTGCTGAATAAACAGTGACTCTGTACAGTTACACAGTGAGTGATCCTCACCCTGAATAAACAGTGACTCTGTACAGTTACACAGTGAGTGGACCTCGCCTTGAATAAACAGTGACTCTGTACAGTTACACAGCGAGTGATCTTCACCCTGAATAAACAGTGACTCTGTACAGTTACACAGTGAGTGATCCTTATGCTGAATAAACATCGACTCTGTACAGTTACACAGTGAGTGACCCTCACCCTGCTGAATAAACCTTGACTCTGTACAGTTACACAGTGAGTGATCCTTACCCTGAATAAACAGTGACTCTGTACAGTTACACAGTGAGTGATCCACACCCTCAATAAACAGTGACTCTGTGCAGTTACACTGTGTGTCATCCTCACCCTGAATAAACAGTGAATCTATACAGTTACTCAGTGAGTGATCCGTACCCTGAATAAACAGTGACTCTGTACAGTTACACAGTGAGTGATCCTTACCCTGAATAAACAGTGACTCTGTACAGTTACACAGTGAGTGATCCTTACCCTGAATAAACAGTGACTCTGTACAGTTACACAGTGAGTGATCCTTCCCCTGAGTAAACAGTGACTCTGTACAGTTACACAGTGAGTGATCCTTACCCTGAATAAACAGTGACTCTGTACAGTTACACAGTGAGTGATCCTTACCCTGAATAAACAGTGACTCTGTACAGTTACACAGTGAGTGATCCTTACCCTGAGTAAACAGTGACTCTGTACTGTTACACAGTGATTGATCCTTACCCTGAATAAACAGTGACTATGTACAGTTACACAGTGAGTGATCCAACCCTCAATAAACAGTGACTCTGTGCAGTTACACTGTGTGTGATCCTCACCCTGAATAAACAGTGACTCTGTACAGTTACACAGTGAGTGATCCACACCCTCAATAAACAGTGGCTCTGTGCAGTTACACTGTGTGTGATCCTCACCCTGAATAAACAGTGACTCTGTACAGTTACACAGTGAGTGATCCTCACCCTCAATAAACAGTGATGCTGTACAGTTACACAGGGAGTGATCCTTACACTGAATAAACAGTTACTCTGTACAGTTACACAGTGAGTCATCCTCACCCTGAATAAACAGTGACTCTGTACAGTTACACAGTGAGTGAACCTCACCCTGAATAAACAGTCACTCTGTACAGTTACTCAGTGAGTGATCCTCACCCTGAATAAACAGTGACTCTGTACAGTTACACAGAGAGTGATCCTCACCCTGAATAAACAGTGACTCTGTACAGTTACTCAGTGAGTGATCCTCACCCTGAATAAACAGTGACTCTGTACAGTTACTCAGTGAGTGATCCTCACCCTGAATAAACAGTGACTCTGTACACTTACACAGAATGATCTGTACCCCTGAATAAACCGTGACTCTGTACAGTTACTCAGGGAGTGATCCTCACCCTGAATAAACAGTGACTCTGTAGTTACTCAGTGAGTGATCCTCACCTTGAATCACCAGTGACACTCTACAGTTACTCAGTGAGTGATCCTCACCCTGAAAAAGACAGTGCTTCTGTACAGTCACACAGTGAGTGAATCTCACCCTGAACAAACATTGTCTCTGTACAGTTACACAGTGAGTGACCCTCACCCTGCTGAATAAACCTTGACTCTGTACAGTTACACAGTGAGTGATCCTAACCCTGAATAAACAGTGACTCTGTACAGTTACACAGTGAGTGATCCACACCCTCAATAAACAGTGACTCTGTACAGTTAAACAGTGAGTGATCCTTACCCTGAATAAACAGTGACTCTGTACAGTTACACAGTGAGTGATCCTCACTCTGAATAAACTGTGACTCTGTACAGTTACACAGTGAGTGATCCTTACCCTGAATAAACAGTGACTCTGTACAGTTACACAGTGAGTGACCCTCACCCTGAATAAACAGTGACTCTGTACAGTTACACAGTGAGTGATCCTCACCCTGAATAAACAGTGACTCTGTACAGTTACACCATGAATGATCCTTACCCTGAATAAACAGTGACTCTGTACAGTTACACAGTGAGTGATCCACACCCTCAATAAACAGTGACTCTGTACAGTTAAACAGTGAGTGATCCTTACCCTGAATAAACAGTGACTCTGTACAGTTACACAGTGAGTGACCCTCACCCTGAATAAACAGTGACTCTGTACAGTTACACAGTGAGTGATCCTCACCCTGAATGAACAGTGAAACTGTACAGTTACACAGTGCGTGATCCTCACCCTGAATAAACAGTGACTCTGTACAGTTACACAGTGAGTGATCCTCACTCTGAATAAACTGTGACTCTGTACAGTTACACAGTGAGTGATCCTTACCCTGAATAAACAGTGACTCTGTACAGTTACACCGTGAGTGACCCTCACCCTGAATAAACAGTGACTCTGTACAGTTACACAGTGAGTGACCCTCACCCTGAATAAACAGTGACTCTGTACAGTTACACAGTGAGTGATCCTCACCCTGAATAAACAGTGACTCTGTACAGTTACACAGTGAGTGATCCTCACCCTGAATAAACAGTGACTCTGTACAGTTACACAGTGAGTGATCCTCACCCTGAATAAACAGTGACTCTGTACAGTTACACAGTGAGTGATCCTCACCCTGAATAAACAGTGACTCTGTACAGTTACACAGTGAGTGATCCTCACCCTGAATAAACAGTGACTCTGTACAGTTACACAGTGAGTGATCCTCACCCTGAATAAACAGTGACTCTGTACAGTTACACAGTGAGTGATCCTCACCCTGAGTAAACAGTGACTCTGTACAGTTACACAGTGATTGATCCTCACGCTGAATAAACAGTGACTCTGTACAGATACACAGTGAGTGATCCTCACCCTGAATAAACAGTGACTCTGTACAGTTACACAGTGAGTGATCCTTACCCTGAATAAATAGTGACTCTGTACAGTTACACAGTGAGTGATCCTCACTCTGAATAAACAGTGACTCTGTACAGTTACACAGTGAGTGAACCTTACCCTGAATAAACAGTGACTCTGTACAGTTACACAGTGAGTGATCCTCACCCTGCTGAATAAACAGTGACTCTGTACAGTTACACAGTGAGTGATCCTCACCCTGAATAAACAGTGACACTGTACAGTTACACAGTGAGTGATCCTCACCCTGAATAAACAGTGACTCTGTACACTTACACAGAATGATCTGTACCCCTGAATAAACCGTGACTCTGTACAGTTACACAGTGAGTGATCCACACCCTGAATAAACAGTGACTCTGTACAGTTACACAGTGAGTGATCCTCACTCTGAATAAACTGTGACTCTGTACAGTTACACAGTGAGTGATCCACACCCTGAATAAACAGTGACTCTGTACAGTTACACAGTGAGTGACCCTCACCCTGAATAAACAGTGACTCTGTACAGTTACACAGTGAGTGATCCTCACTCTGAATAAACAGTGACTCTGTACAGTTACACAGAGACTGATCCTCACCCTGAATAAACAGTCACTCTGTACAGTTACACAGTGAGTGATCCTCACCCTGAATAAACAGTGACTCTGTACAGTTATACAGCGAGTGACCCTCACCCTGAATAAACAGTGACTGTACCGTTACACAGCGAGTGACCCTCACTCTGAATAAACAGTGCCCCTGTACAGTTATACAGCGAGTGACCCTCACCCTGAATAAACAGTGACTCTGTACAGTTACACAGTGAGTGATCCTCACCCTGAATAAACAGTGACTCTGTACAGTTACACAGTGAGTGATCCTCACCCTGAATAAACAGTGACTCTGTACAGTTATACAGCGAGTGACCCTCACCCTGAATAAACAGTGACTGTACCGTTACACAGTGAGTGACCCTCACTCTGAATAAACAGTGCCCCTGTACAGTTATACAGCGAGTGACCCTCACCCTGAATAAACAGTGACTCTGTACAGTTACACAGTGAGTGACCCTCATCCTGAATAAACAGTGACTCTGTACAGTTATACAGCGAGTGACCCTCACCCTGAATAAACAGTGACTGTACCGTTACACAGTGAGTGACCCTCACTCTGAATAAACAGTGACTCTGTACAGTTACACAGTGAGTGATCCTCACCCTGAATAAACAGTGACTCTGTACAGTTACACAGTGAGTGATCCTCACACTGAATAAACAGTGACTCTGTACAGTTACACAGTGATTGATCCTCACCCTGAATAAACAGTGACTCTGTACAGTTACACAGTGAGTGATCCTCACCCTGAGTAAACAGTGACTCTGTACAGTTACACAGTGAGTGATCCTCACACTGAATAAACAGTGACTCTGTACAGTTACACAGTGAGTGATCCTCACACTGAATAAACAGTGACACTGTACAGTTACACAGTGAGTGATCCTCACACTGAATAAACAGTGACTCTGTACAGTTACACAGTGAGTGATCCTCACGCTGAATAAACAGTGACTCTGTACAGTTACTCAGTGAGTGATCCTCACCCTGAATAAACAGTGACTCTGTACACTTACACAGTGAGTGATCCTCACCCTGAATAAACAGTGACTCTGTACAGTTACACAGTGAGTGATCCTCACCCTGAATAAACAGTAACTCTGTACAGTTACACAGTGAGTGACCCTCACCCTGGTTAAACAGTGACTCTGTACAGTTACACAGTGAGTGATCCTCACACTGAATAAACAGTGACACTGTACAGTTACACAGTGAGTGATCCTCACCCTGAATAAACAGTAACTCTGTACAGTTACACAGTGAGTGACCCTCACCCTGGTTAAACAGTGACTCTGTACAGTTCCACAGTGAGTGATCCTCACCCTGAATAAACAGTAACTCTGTACAGTTACACAGTGAGTGACCCTCACCCTGGTTAAACAGTGACTCTGTGCAGTTACACAGTGAGTGATCCTTACCCTGAATAAATAGTGACTCTGTACAGTTACACAGTGAGTGATCCTCACTCTGAATAAACAGTGACTCTGTACAGTTACACAGTGAGTGATCCTCACACTGAATAAACAGTGACTCTGTACAGTTACACAGTGAGTGATCCTCACACTGAATAAACAGTGACACTGTACAGTTACACAGTGAGTGATCCTTACCCTGAATAAATAGTGACTCTGTACAGTTACACAGTGAGTGATCCTCACTCTGAATAAACAGTGACTCTGTACAGTTACACAGTGAGTGATCCTTACCCTGAATAAACAGTGACTCTGTACAGTTACACAGTGAGTGATCCTCACCCTGAATAAACAGTGACTCTGTACAGTTACACAGTGAGTGATCCTCACCCTGAATAAACCTTGACTCTGTACAGTTACACAGTGAGTGATCCTCACCGTCAATAAACAGTGACTCTGTACAGTTACACAATGAGTGATCCTCGCCCTGAATAAACAGTGTCTCTGTAAAGTTACACAGTGAGTGATCCTCACCCTGAATAAAAAGTGACTCTGTACAGTTGCACAGTGTATGATCCTCACCCTGAATAAACAGAGACTCTGTCCAGTTACACAGTTGGTGATCGTCACCCTGAGTAAACAGTGACTCTGTACAGTTACACAGTGAGTGAACCTCACCTTGAATAAACAGTGACTCTGTACAGTTACACAGTGAGTGATCCTCACCCTGCTTAATAAACAGTGACTCAGTGCAGTTACACAGTGAGTGAACCTCACCCTGAATGAACAGTGACTCTGTACAGTTACACAGTGAGTGATCCTCACCCTGAATAAACAGTGACTCTGTACAGTTACACAGTGAGTGATCTTCACCCTGAATAAGCAGTGACTCTCTGTACAGTTACACAGTGAGTGATCGTCACCCTGAATAAACAGTGACTCTGTACAGTTACACAGTGAGTGAACCTCACCCTGCTGAATAAACAGTGACTCTGTACAGTTACATAGTGAGTGATCCTCACCCTGAATACACAGTGACTCTGTACAGTTACACAGCGAGTGATCCACACCCTGAATAAACAGTGACTCTGTACAGTTACACAGAGCGATCCTTACCCTGAATAAACAGTGACTCTGTACAGTTACACAGTGAGTGGACCTCACCCTGAATAAACAGTGACTCTGTACAGTTACACAGTGAGTGGACCTCACCCTGAATAAAC
The DNA here is from genome assembly GCF_047496885.1 of Scyliorhinus torazame. Lineage (NCBI taxonomy): Eukaryota > Metazoa > Chordata > Chondrichthyes > Carcharhiniformes > Scyliorhinidae > Scyliorhinus > Scyliorhinus torazame. The sequence goes on from NC_092727.1 coordinate 133,230,811, forward strand.
AGTTACTCTGTACAGTTACACAGTGAGTGATCCTCACCCTGAATAAACAGTGACTCTGTACAGTTACACAGTGAGTGATCCTCACCCTGAATAAACAGCGACTCTGTACAGTTACACAGTGAGTGGACCTCACCCTGAATAAACAGTGACACTGTACAGTTACACAGTGAGTGGACCTCACCCTGAATAAACAGTGACTCTGTACAGTTACACAGTGAGTGATCCTCACCCTCAATAAACAGTGACTCTGTACAGTTACACAGTGAGTGATCCTTACCCTGAATAAACAGTGACTCTGTACAGTTACACAGTGAGTGATCCACACCCTCAATAAACTGTGAATCTATACAGTTACACAGTGAGTGATCCTCATGCTGAATTAACAGTGATGCTGTACAGTTACGCAGGCAGTGATCCTTACCCTGAATAAACAGTGACTCTGTACAGTTACACAGTGAGTGATCTTCACCCTGAATAAGCAGTGACTCTCTGTACAGTTACACAGTGAGTGAGCGTCACCCTGAATAAACAGTGACTCTGTACAGTTACACAGTGAGTGAACCTCACCCTGCTGAATAAACAGTGACTCTGTACAGTTACATAGTGAGTTATCCTCACCCTGAATACCCAGTGACTCTGTACAGTTACACAGCGAGTGATCCTCGCCCTGCTGAATAAACAGTGACTCTGTACAGTTCCACAGTGAGTGATCCACACCCTCAATAAACAGTGACTCTGTACAGTTACACAGCGAGTGATCCTTACCCTGAATAAACAGTGACTCTGTACAGTTACACAGAGCGATCCTTACCCTGAATAAACAGTGACTCTGTACAGTTACACAGTGAGTGGACCTCACCCTGAATAAACAGTGACACTGTACAGTTACACAGTGAGTGGACCTCACCCTGATTAAACAGTTACTCTGTACAGTTACACAGTGAGTGATCCTCACCCTGAATAAAAAGTGACTCTGTACAGTTACACAGTGAGTGATCCTTACCCTGAATAAACAGTGACTCTGTACAGTTACACAGTGAGTGATCCACACCCTCAATAAACTGTGAATCTATACAGTTACACAGTGAGTGATCCTCATACTGAATTAACAGTGATGCTGTACAGTTACACAGGCAGTGATCCTTACCCTGAATAAACAGTGACTCTGTACAGTTACACAGTGAGTCATCCTCACGCTGAATAAACAGTGACTCTGTACAGTTACACAGTGAGTGAACCTCACCCTGAATAAACAGTGACTCTGTACAGTTACTCAGTGAGTGATCCTCACCCTGAATAAACAGTGACTCTGTACAGTTACTCAGTGAGTGATCCTCACCCTGAATAAACAGTGACTCTGTACACTTACACAGAATGATCTGTACCCCTGAATAAACAGTGACTCTGTACAGTTACACAGTGAGTGAACCTCACTCTGAACAAACAATGAGTCTATACAGTTACTCAGGGAGTGATCCTCACTCTGAAGATACAGTTACTCTGTAGTTACTCAGTGAGTGATCCTCACCTTGAATCACCAGTTTCTCTCCAGTTACACAGTGAGTGAACCTCACACTGAATAAACAGTGACTCTGTACAGTTACACAGTGAGTGATCCACACCCTCAATAAATAGTGACTCTGTACAGTTACACAGTGAGTGATCCTCACCCTGAATAAACAATGACTCTGTACAGTTACACAGTCAGTGATCCACACCCTCAATAAACAGTGACTCTGTACAGTTACACAGCGAGTGAACCTCACCCTGAATAAACAGTGACTCTGTACAGTTACACAGTGAGTGATCCTCACCCTGCTGAATAAGCAGTGACTCTGTACAGTTACACAGTGAGTGATCCTCACCCTGAATAAACAGTGACTCTGTACAGTTACACAGTGAGTGGACCTCGCCCTGAATAAACAGTGACTCGGTACAGTTACACAGCGAGTGATCTTCACCCTGAATAAACAGTGACTCTGTACAGTTACACAGTGAGTGATCCTTATGCTGAATAAACAGCGACTCTGTACAGTTACACATAGTGATCCTTACCCTGAATAAACAGTGACTCTGTACAGTTACACAGTGAGTGATCCACACCCTCAATAAACAGTGACACTGTACAGTTACACAGTGTGTGATCCTCACCCAGAATAAACAGTGACTCTGTACAGTTACACAGTGAGTGGTCCTTACCCTGAATAAACAGTGACTCTGTACAGTTACACAGTGAGTGATCCTTACCCTGAATAAACAGTGACTCTGTACAGTTACACAGTGAGTGATCCTCACTCTGAATAAACTGTGACTCTGTACAGTTACACAGTGAGTGATCCTTACCCTGAATAAAGAGTCACTCTGTACATTTACACAGTGCGTGATCCTCACCCTGAATAAACAGTGACTCTGTAGTTACACAGTGAGTGATCCTCACTCTGAATAAACTGACTCTGTACAGTTACACAGTGAGTTATCCTTACCCTGAATAAATAGTGACTCTGTACAGTTACACAGTGAGTGATCCTCACTCTGAATAAACTGACTCTGTACAGTTACACAGTGAGTGATACTTACCCTGAATAAAGAGTGACTCTGTACAGTTACACAGTGCGTGATCCTCACCCTGAATAAACAGTGACTCTGTACAGGTACACAGTGAGTGATCCACACCCTCAATAAACAGTGACTCTGTGCAGTTACACAGTGAGTGATCCTTACCCTGAATAAACAGTGACTCTGTACAGTTACTCAGTGAGTGTTCCTCACCCTGAATAAACAGTGACTCTGTACACTTACACAGAATGATCTGTACCCCTGAATAAACAATGACTCTGTACAGTTACACAGTGAGTGAACCACACTCTGAATAAACAATGAGTCTATACAGTTACTCAGGGAGTGATCCTCACTCTGAAGAAACAGTTACTCTGCAGTTACTCAGTGAGTGATCCTCACCTTGAATCACCAGTTTCTCTCCAGTTACACAGTGAGTGAACCTCACCCTGAATAAACAGTGACTCTGTACAGTTACACAGTGAGTGATCCACACCCTCAATAAATAGTGACTCCGAACAGTTACACAGTGAGTGATCCTCACCCTGAATAAACAATCACTCTGTACAGTTACACAGTCAGTGATCCACACCCTCAATAAACAGTGACTCTGTACAGTTACACAGCGAGTGAACCTCACCCTGAATAAACAGTGACTCTGTACAGTTACACAGTGAGTGATCCTCACCCTGCTGAATAAGCAGTGACTCTGTACAGTTACACAGTGAGTGATCCTCACCCTGAATAAACAGTGACTCTGTACAGTTACACAGTGAGTGGACCTCGCCCTGAATAAACAGTGACTCGGTACAGTTACACAGCGAGTGATCTTCACCCTGAATAAACAGTGACTCTGTACAGTTACACAGTGAGTGATCCTTATGCTGAATAAACAGCGACTCTGTACAGTTACACATAGTGATCCTCACCCTGAATAAACAGTGACTCTGTACAGTTACACAGTGAGTGATCCACACCCTCAATAAACAGTGACACTGTACAGTTACACAGTGTGTGATCCTCACCCAGAATAAACAGTGAATCTGTACAGTTACACAGTGAGTGGTCCTTACCCTGAATAAACAGTGACTCTGTACAGTTACACAGTGAGTGATCCTTACCCTGAATAAACAGTGACTCTGTACAGTTACACAGTGAGTGATCGTCACTCTGAATAAACTGTGACTCTGTACAGTTACACAGTGAGTGATCCTTACCCTGAATAAAGAGTGACTCTGTACAGTTACACAGTGCGTGATCCTCACCCTGAATAAACAGTGACTCTGTAGTTACACAGTGAGTGATCCTTACCCTGAATAAAGAATGACTCTGTACAGTTACACAGTGCGTGATCCTCACCCTGAAAAAACAGTGACTCTGTACAGTTACACAGTGAGTGATCCACACCCTCAATAAACAGTGACTCTGTGCAGTTACACAGTGAGTGATCCTTACCCTGAATAAACAGTGACTCTGTACAGTTACACAGTGAGTGAACCTCTCCTTGAATGAACAGTGACTCTCTGTACAGTTCACTGAATGATCCTCACCCTGAAAAAGACAGTGCCTCTGTACAGTCACACAGTGAGTGAATCTCACCCTGAATAAACATTGTCTCTGTACAGTTACACAGTGAGTGACCCTCACCCTGCTGAATAAACCTTGACTCTGTTCAGTTACACAGTGAGTGATCCTTACCCTGAATAAACAGTGACTCTGTACAGTTACACAGTGAGTGATCCACACCCTCAATAAACAGTGACTCTGTATAGTTAAACAGTGAGTGATCCTTACCCTGAATAAACAGTGACTCTGTACAGTTACACAGTGAGTGATCCTCACTCTGAATAAACTGTGACTCTGTACAGTTACACAGTGAGTGATCCACACCCTGAATAAACAGTGACTCTGTACACTTACACAGTGAGTGATCCTCACTCTGAATAAACAGTGACTCTGTACAGTTACAAAGTGAGTGATCCTTACCCTGAATAAATAGTGACTCTGTACAGTTACACAGTGAGTGATCCTCACTCTGAATAAACAGTGACTCTGTACAGTTACACAGTGAGTGATCCTTACCCTGAATAAACAGTGACTCTGTACAGTTACACAGTGAGTGATCCTCACCCTGAATAAACAGTGACTCTGTACAGTTACACAGTGAGTGATCCTCACCCTGAATAAACCTTGACTCTGTACAGTTACACAGTGAGTGATCCTTACCCTGAATAAACAGTTACTCTGTACACTTACACAGAATGATCTGTACCCCTGAATAAACCGTGACTCTGTACAGTTACACAGTGAGTGATCCTCACCCTCAATAAACAGTGACTCTGTACAGTTACACAATGAGTGATCCTCGCCCTGAATAAACAGTGTCTCTGTACAGTTACACAGTGAGTGATCCTCACCCTGAATAAAAAGTGACTCTGTACAGTTGCACAGTGTATGATCCTCACCCTGAATAAACAGAGACTCTGTCCAGTTACACAGTTGGTGATCGTCACCCTGAATAAACAGTGACTCTGTACAGTTACACAGTGAGTGAACCTCACCTTGAATAAACAGTGACTCTGTACAGTTACACAGTGAGTGATCCTCACCCTGCTTAATAAACAGGGACTCAGTGCAGTTACACAGTGAGCGAACCTCACACTGAATGAACAGTGACTCTGTACAGTTACACAGTGAGTGATCCTCACCCTGAATAAACAGTGACTCTGTACAGTTACACAGTGAGTGATCTTCACCCTGAATAAGCAGTGACTCTCTGTACAGTTCACTGAATGATCCTTACCCTGAATAAACAGTGACTCTGTACAGTCACACAGTGAGTGAATCTCACCCTGAATAAACATTGTCTCTGTACAGTTACACAGTGAGTGACCCTCACCCTGCTGAATAAACCTTGACTCTGTACAGTTACACCGTGAGTGATCCTTACCCTGAATAAACAGTGACTCTGTACAGTTACACTGTGAGTGATCCACACCCTCAATAAACAGTGACTCTGTGCAGTTACACTGTGTGTGATCCTCACCCTGAATAAACAGTGAATCTATACAGTTACTCAGTGAGTGATCCTTACCCTGAATAAACAGTGACTCTGTACAGTTACACAGTGAGTGATCCTTACCCTGAATAAACAGTGACTCTGTACAGTTACACAGTGAGTGATCCTTACCCTGAATTAACAGTGACTCTGTACAGTTACACAGTGAGTGATCCTTACCCTGAGTAAACAGTGACTCTGTACAGTTACACAGTGAGTGATCCTTACCCTGAATAAACAGTGACTCTGTACAGTTACACAGTGAGTGATCCTTACCCTGAATAAACAGTGACTCTGTACAGTTACACAGTGAGTGATCCTTACCCTGAATAAACAGTGACTCTGTACAGTTACACAGTGAGTGATCCTTACCCTGAGTAAACAGTGACTCTGTACTGTTACACAGTGATTGATCCTTACCCTGAATAAACAGTGACTCTGTACAGTTACACAGTGAGTGATCCACACCCTCAATAAACAGTGGCTCTGTGCAGTTACACTTTGTGTGACCCTCACCCTGAATAAACAGTGACTCTGTACAGTTGCACAGTGAGTGATCCTCACCCTCAATAAACAGTGATGCTGTACAGTTACACAGGGAGTGATCCTTACCCTGAATAAACAGTTACTCTGTACAGTTACACAGTGAGTCATCCTCACCCTGAATAAACAGTGACTCTGTACACTTACACAGAATGATCTGTACCCCTGAATAAACCGTGACTCTGTACAGTTACACAGTGAGTGAACCTCACTCTGAATAAACAGTGACTCTATACAGTTACTCAGGGAGTGATCCTCACCCTGAATAAACAGTGACTCTGTAGTTACTCAGTGAGTGATCCTCACCTTGAATCACCAGTGACACTGCACAGTTACTCAGTGAGTGATCCTCACCCTGAATAAACAGTGACTCTGTACAGTTACACAGTGAGTGAACCTCACCCTGAATAAACAGTGACTCTGTACAGTTACTCAGTGAGTGATCCTCACCCTGAATAAACAGTGACTCTGTACACTTACACAGAATGATCTGTACCCCTGAATAAACCGTGACTCTGTACAGTTACACAGTGAGTGAACCTCAGCCTGAATAAACAGTGACTCTGTACAGTTATACAGTGAGTGAACCTCACCCTGCTGAATAAACAGATCCTCACCCTGAATACACAGTGACTCTGTACAGTTACACTGTGAGTGAACCTCACCCTGAATAAACAGTGACTCTGTACAGTTACACAGTGAGTGAACCTCACCCTGCTGAATAAACAGATCCTCACCCTGAATACACAGTGACTCTGTACAGTTACACAGCGAGTGATCGTCGCCCTGCTGAATAAACAGTGACTCTGTACAGTTCCACAGTGAGTGATCCACACCCTCAATAAACAGTGACTCTGTACAGTTACACAGCGAGTGATCCTTACCCTGAATAAACAGTGACACTGTACAGTTACACAGAGCGATCCTTACCCTGAATAAACAGTGACTCTGTACGGTTGCACAGTGAGTGGACTTCACCCTGAATAAACAGTGACACTGTACAGTTACACAGTGAGTGGACCTCACCCTGAATAAACAGTTACTCTGTACAGTTACACAGTGAGTGATCCTCACCCTGAATAAACAGTGACTCTGTACAGTTACACAGTGAGTGATCCTCACCCTGAATAAACAGCGACTCTGTACAGTTACACAGTTAGTGGACCTCACCCTGAATAAACAGTGACACTGTACAGTTACACAGTGAGTGGACCTCACCCTGAAAAATATTGACTCTGTACAGTTACACAGTGAGTGATCCTCACCCTGAATAAACAGTGACACTGTACAGTTACACAGTGAGTGATCCTCACTCTGAATAAACAGTGACACTGTACAGTTACACAATGAGTGATCCTCACCCTGCTGAATAAACAGTGACCTGTACAGTTACACAGTGAGTGATCCTCACCCTGAATAAACAGTGACTCTGTACAGTTACACAGTGAGTGATCCTCACCCTGCTGAATAAACAGTGACTCTGTACAGTTATACAGCGAGTGATCCTCACCCTGAATAAACAGTGACTCTGTACAGTTACTCAGTGAGTGATCCTCACTCTGAATAAACAGTGACTCTGTACAGTTACACAGTGAGTGATCCTCACCCTGAATAAACAGTGACTCTGTACAGTTACACAGTGAGTGATCCTCACCCTGCTGAATAAACAGTGACTCTGTACAGTTACACAGTGAGTGATCCTCACCCTGCTGAATAAACAGTGACTCTGTACAGTTACACGGTGAGTGATCCTCACCCTGAATAAACATTGACTGCACAGTGAGTAATGTAGTAATCGAGAGAGCCAGGGTAACGTTGCGGCGACCGAGGTTCAGATTCCACAACTACAGATGGTGAAATTTGAATTGAATAAAAATCTGGAATTCTAAGTGTAATGATGACCATGAAAGCATTGTCGATTGTTGTAAAAAACGATCTGGTTCATTATTGTCCTTTCGGGATGGAAATCTGCCGTCTTTACCTGGTCTGGCCTACATGTGACTGCAGAGCCACAGCAATGTGGTTGACATTTAAATGCCCTCTGAAATGCCCAAAGGAGCCACTGAGTTTAAGGGCAGTTAAGGGTGGGTAATATATGGTGACCCAGCCCAGCGACACCAACATCTCATGAATGAATGTTTGAAAAGTCGGACAGTGAATGATACTTACCCTGAATCGAGAGTTTAGGACCCATGCCTGTGGCTTCGTGACTTGTAAACATATGTCTGTATGTAACACGGAATTGCTGCTGGATTTGAAAAGATCTGAATCCTTTAAGTGAATAATAATAATAATCTTTATTGTCACAAGTAGGCTTACATTAACACTGCAATGAAGTTACTGTGAAAAGCCCCTAGTCGCCACATTCCGGCGCCTGTTCAGGTACACAGAGGGAGAATTCAGAATGTCCAATTCACCTAACAGCACGTCTTTCGGGACTTGTGGGAGGAAACCGGAGCACCCGGAGGAAACCCACGCAGACACGGGGAGCACGTGCAGACTCCGCACAGACAGTGACCCAAGCCGGGAATCGAACCCGGGACCCTGGCGCTGTGAAGACACAGTGCTAACCACTGTGCTACCGTGTTGCCCATAAATATTCCTTACCCGGCTGAATTAACGGAGGTTCAGGGCAGCTAGATGTTTAAGACAGGTGCTGAGATTATGTGCTGTCATCGGCTTTTTGACTGTGTTACTTATTTTATGTTTTGATTCAGTAACTCTTCTACGAGACCCTTGATTTTGTCGGTGTCATGATGTGGTGTTGTTACCGAGGCTCCCAGCGCCCTCGACCAGGTGCCGACATGTCCTGCTGTAAGGCAGAGAAAGAGCCAGAAACACGAAGGAAATTATTCTGGAAATAGGACATTAGAAATGAGCACAGATATCTGCTGGCAGCGAAGGGTTACCAGCAGGGACAGGCTGTTAGATAAGGACAGGGATAGGGTGATAATTGTGCAGTGGAAAAAGCGTGAAATGTGTATGGGAGACAGGGGATAGGGTGAGGTGTGGGCAGTGGAGGGGGTGGGTAGGTGGGGTGGGCAGAGGAGAGGGTGGGCAGGGGGGTGGGCAGGGGAGGGGGTGGGCAGGGGTGTGGGTAGGAGGGGTGGGCAGGGGAGAGGCTGGGAAGGGGAGGGGCTGGGCAGGGGGGTGGGCAGGGAAGGAGGTGACATATCGGCAGGGGAGGGGGCAGGGGGGTGGGCAGGAGGGGTGGGCAGGGGAGAGGCTGGGCAGGGGGGTTGGGCAGGGGAGGGGGTGGGCAGGGGAGGGGGTGGGCAGAGGGGTGGGCAGGAGGGGGGGCAGGGGAGAGGGTGGGCAGGGGAGAGGGTGGGCAGGGGAGAGGCTGGGCAGGGGGGTGGGCAGGGAAGGGGTTGACATATGGACAGGGGAGGGGTGAGGTATGGACAGGGGATAGGGATATGGTGAAATGTGGGCAGGGGTGAGGGTGGGCAGTGGGGTGGGCGGGGAAGGGGGTGGCATATGGGCGGGGGGGGTTGGTCGGGGAGCGGGTGAGATGTGTTGTGCATGTTCAGTTTATAGTTTGGAAATGGACCGGGTACAAAAGGAGAATCACTTTTCTAACTCATTTCTCAATGATCGCCACCGTAATCTCAAGGTTGTGTGTTCGATCTGGAAGCAAATGAGACATTAAACTCCCTGGCTGTAGGAGCTGCTTCATTTTGAAATGCACTTTTTCCTCTGCTTAATCTTGTTTCAAACAGTAGTGATTGAATTCCATCTTTCATCCTATTCAATCAATGGATTAATAGGATATGTTTGCCTTCATTTTGCACATTGTCTGAAAATGGAGCTCTCTATTTCGGTATTTTAATACCCGTTGCTTGTAACTGGGATGTTTCTTGACTCCATAGATTCTGTCCCTTTGATTTGTGATGCAGTTTCTGTTGATAAAATGTTGTTATATTTTCACACCTCCTCAATTCTAGAACAGGGGCACAATGCTATACTGATGCTATTTCAGATTAAGATATACAATATTAACGTATGTCAGGAATAAATGAGTATCGCGTGGGGCTTAATCTGTTTTTCTAATATGAACACAAGCAGAGTGTTAGAGGAATTATACCGACAGCTGCTGTTTTTTATACCATTCTACTTGTCCATGGTAGGCAGCCCCCACTCTCTAATCTCCTGCATTCTGCTAACCGCAGGCTGTGCTGCCAAGCTGCCAGTTCTTGGCGTCACACCTTACTGCCTTTAAAGATTGCTCCACAGAGGGCCAGGGAAATGGCAATTTCGCATGATGCAGGCTGGCAGCATTTGGGAACAGAAAGTCAGAACTGGTGCCAAGATATTCTCCAGAGAGCAAGAAAGAGAGAGAGAGAGAGAGAGAGTGCAAGAGAAAGAAAGAGACAGACTGACGGAGATGGAGAGACAGAATGAGAGGGAGAGGAGACTAGAGATCTGTATGGTCACAGAGAAACAGAATCTGCAATTCAAGTCTGGGGAACAGGGCAATTAATAGATAGGTTAATGACTGGCTGTTGTGTGTTGGAGCTGGGTTGAGCTCAGAGACAAGCATGCAAACTAGAGGCATGTTTCTTTTTGAATGCAGTAGAATGCACTATGTAAATGAGATGGTTATTACACCAATGTTCATCAAGCTGAGCTGAGAAGACATTAATAGCCTGATGAATATGCATGTGAATTTGTTAATTAAGTTAATTATTCTGCTGAAATGCATTTGTCTTCCAAGGACATTTTCCCAATGATTTCTACATGCTTCAGCCATTAGTCATGCTCTCTGGTATCTGAAATGAGTTCCACATTAGTTGTGAGGGGAACAAAAGTTTTGATTTTTTTTATCAGAAAAGTTCCAAAGTTTTGTATGTTGGGATTTTGTCCGGAGCAATGGTCAGGAGCAAAGTCACGTATTGAAAAAGTGGGAGGAAGTTTTTTTTTCTCTTGCCCTGACTTTCCAACACACTAATTAATTGCTGCAGCCAATTAATTGTACCTGAGCAAAGGAGTGTGGCTCTAATTGCCATGCACTGCGTATAGCCACCCACCCACATGGAGCCTGCTGGACTGGGGAGTGGGGGGGGGGGGGGGGGGGGGGGGGGCGGGGAGAAGATGGAGATAGTGAGGAAAAGTACACAATAAGAGGGAGAGATAATGACAAAGGAAGAGAGAGGGAGGAGGAGACAAAGGGAAAGAGAGTAAGAAAGACAAAGGAGAGATTCAGGGATAGTTTGCAAACATATGCAGACACTGAAGATTTCGTTTTTTTCATACTTTGCACAGTTAACACCGAATTATACTTCCTGGACTGTATTATTTACTGAGAGTTATTTCCTATTTATTACAGGCAACACTGACGGAGGGTGATTTTCGATTATTGTCCATACTACCACCATGGAGATTCTCTCGTCTGCTGACAATCTCCCTCAGAACCACATGTCACAACAGCCATTGTTACTGTAGGATTGAACAATAGGGACATGAGTAATCCTAAATGGTTCCATGTAGAAGAAGCCGACAGAAAGTGAAGGCAACTTTCACCCACACAGTTTGGGTGTCAGAGCTGCAGGATGAGGGAGTCGAAGTGGCAGTGGTTACTGACCTGGCTGGTAGCTGCTGCCCCCAGCCTGCCTGTGCTGCGTCAGCTCATTAGCTGATGGAAGATCCCAAAGATCTCTGGCTTGGTAATCTGGTCCTGACCATGAAGGATGAGCACTGCCTGGATTACATCAAAAACGTTGTTATAATTTAGCAAAGAGTATCCTCAGTTGTGTAAATAATGCTCACATTGTGCACAGAACCATTTTAAACATTCACTGATGTCAGGTTCACAGTAAGTAGAAAAGTGGTGTATTCTGGAAAGTTCCAGCAAGTCTGCCTGTGCGCATTGGTGCAAAGACATCAGAGAATCTGATGAAAGGTGAGACGAGAAGCGGCTAAACTGATGCAGATTTCCAGGAGTTTCTGTTTTTTTTAAATTTTAACTCCCTTGTATCTGCTGGAATCCCATTTCACAACAAAGTGGGAAATGGAATCTCACTGAATTCATGGAATCCCGACAAGAGGCCATTGAGCCCATCGAGTCTGCACCTACCCTATGAAAGTGCGCTCTACCTAGGCCCCCACCCCCACTGTGTCACCATGCCCCCCCCCCCCCACTCCAGTGAGCGATCTTGCTGTATTTGATAATGTGTGGCTTTACGTTGATGCCCATATCAATTGGCAGCATCGATATAATCAAACCAAAACTTAGTTACAACCCACTTTGATGTAAAATATTTAAAGCAAAAATAAAGTGAAGACAATGGGCGGGATTCCCCGTCTCGCCAACCGGCCAATGGGGTTTCCGATTGTGGGCAGCCCCACGCTGCCTGGAAATTCCCGGAAATGGACAATCCCTACAGTGGAGAATCCAACCCAATTTAATGACATAAGTTTAAAACTGAATATGCACGTTTAATAGTTTAAGCAGCCTGCAGGACTTTTGAGGGGGGAGCAGACTTTTCAATTACTGACAAATTCCCTGATTTAGCCCAGAAATTCTCCACTAGAGAAAGTATCGGTTAAATTGAGTTTGAGACTCTACATTGAGTTCTACAATTTCAGATCATTACTTCTGCCTCAATTCTTTTAATCTGTGACCTCCTTCTTCTCCATTTACACTCCCTCCAAACACATCTTTGTTTCTTCAGTTGTCCTATTATCATCCCGTTTGTCATTTAATGTCTCCTCTCTTCCATCCTATCACAGATCTTCCTGTTGCTTTATCCTCCCACTCCCCCTTTGCCTGTTTATTACATTTAATGTTTCCACTCCTGATGAAAGGTCATCAACCTGAAATGTTCTTTCCCTCCACACAGATATTACCAGACAAAGAACCAAGAAACGTATAGCACAGGAACAGGCCCTTTGGCCCCAACTGGTCCCTGCCAACCAAAAAGTCCATCTAAACTAACCCCATTTGCCTTCATTTAGCCCATATCCCTCTACAGATTCATAGAATCTGCACAGTGACAGGCCCTGTCCTTATTTATTATTTCAATTAAGTCCCTTTTTGACTCACATTCAGAGACAAAAATAATTTATTTGCTAATTTGCTGCCCTTTTTCTCAATGTAATTGGGGGCCAGTCCTCATCAGGGTTCCTGGTGTTCATGTAGGAGGAATGCGCTTAAGCGGCAGTCGAGTATTCCATCAAAGGAGGCCCCAAATAAATAATTCATTAACAAACATGGGGCGGGGTTCGCCATTGCCCGACGTCGAAATCATGTCCAGCGATTGGGCGGAGAATGTGCTCTGACACCGAAATCGGGGCCGGCACTGGTTTGACGCCCATCAGCCATGCTCCGCCCCCTCACAAATGGCATCATCGTGACGCTTGCCGCGTGCAGTCGCAATGCCTTTGGCGCCTCATCGGCCGGCCCACCCGTGATGCTCCGCCCCCGATGGGCCGTGTTCCCGACGGCGGGGGACACATGTGGTCACATGAATCGTGAACCCGTTGTGGAGGCTGCGGACTGTGTCCAGCACCACCGTACTGGGCTGGGATCCGTGCCACTGGCGGGGAGGCTTCTGCGAGGGCTGGGCAAACTGGTGGGGGGTGGCCAGGGGGTGCACTGTGGGGTCGCAGATGGCAGGTCGGGTCCGAGCATAGCCGGCACTATGTTGTACAGCGCGACCACTGCAGGTCGTCAGCTGTGCGCGTGAGCATCCCGGGACCTGGCCATTCTCCGGCTGTTTCCGGTGTGGGAGGCGGGAGTTCCAGTTGGCGCCGATGCTAGTCCCTCACCGCTACTGGAATCGGTGAGGGATTCGCACAATTTCTTTGACGTAAACCTCCCACGGATTCTCCGTTCGAACTGGCACTTAGCCGCAGAAACAGAAAATCCAGCCCGTTATCTCAATATCTCAACTTTTGAAATTTGAGATACAATCTACCCAAAATGTTCCATCGGTTTTTAAGAAAAAACCTTTTCCTCAACATGTTGTTTGTAACTGAAGGCAAAGCTGAAATAATAAAATGAAAACAAAATCTGATTTTTGCTGATGTACAATGCAATGAGAGAGTTACGGTACAGCTTAATCTCTTCAAACGTCAGGAACTTGAACCATTAATGGGGAGGAGGTTCTAACTGGGGTCGGGTAACAGCCTGACGGTTGAAATATTGAATTGTGGATGCCATTCATTCAAATTCTTGCATTAAAGCACGTTGGCTACCTCTCCTTCTCAATTACATTTCGACTCTATTGACAGGTGAAGAAGGCATTTATTTGATAGCATCAGCCAATTAAATCCATGAATTGGGAATTTGGTTTAAAAGTGTTGAGGGCAAATCACTTTGTTAATGAAGACAGACCCTAATTAATCAGGAGCAGACAGCAAATGGCCACTCTTGAGAACTGGATAAACTGCCTCTTGACCCAGTCAAGGTGAGAAAGACACTATACCCAGCAAAGTTGGCCTTATCTTCCTTGGACCATCTATTTTACTGAGGCATCTGCCAACTTTCTGTTATAAACCATCACAGAACCAGTGTATTAATCTCGCCTCTCACGAGCTGAACCTTGAGACACTGATGCAGGGCCTAAGGATCCCTTGTCACAGACCACATGATCGGGCGGAAGAAATAGAGGCTGGATCTGGAGCATGGGGGCTTGGAACAGTCGACTGGGGCAATTGAGTCGAGATTGGGATGGGCATTTGGGGATATGTAGCGAATCTGAAGATCAGGTGGGATGATATTCCCTGTTATAGCTGAAATATTGTCAGAATGATTAGGTTAAGCAGAGGAAACTCCAGAATATTTTACAAGTAGCTGTTCTCTGAGCACATCTTTAACTGATACTATTGGATTTAGCTAAATTCTAGGCCTTACAGCATCCGTTATGAAGATTACTTTGCCTGAAGGAAGAGTACATCAGCTTGCTGCTTATTTCCCCTAAAGGCTGTGAAAATTAATTACATTTTTAAAGATGATAGGAGAATTCTCCTTCATTGCTAGCATCACGCTGCATTGACTCAAGACCCAAGATCAGACACCATAACTGTTTGAATAATCAATGCACAATACAGTTACAAACCTTTGTTTATTAAAATTACGCCCTTGTCCTTCTCACTGGTCCGTTGCTCTAATGTAATTATTTCCAGAAATAACTTGACAAATTCAGATGTGTTTGTTGAAGGTTGAATTTCTATGCTGATGGTCCTGTCTAAATCCAAGAATACAGATTTTCTCCTGGCTTATGGGTGAGGTTTTGACCTGACAGGAGCCAGACTGACTGATGTGGCAGCCAGATTTTTGTGACCAGATCATTTTTATATCTTCTGGGCCAGACTTGGGCACACGCTTGGAGCACACTGAAAGCAGAATTGTGTGAAATTTAAAGGAAAGAGGATGATTAAAGAAGACAGTCAGATACGGGGATAAAGACACCTCAGATCATGAAGAGTCTGTGCTAAGGCTGCAGGGTTAAGATACAGACACAAGCCTCAGCCAGTTAATGCATCACCCAAGCCCCTGTCCACTGACATTGCCCGAAGGTGCACCATATTGCCAGTCCCCGAGGTCATCTCTGGAGCATTCCTGGGGAAAGGGGGAAGGTGTAGCTAATGGGCATTGATTAATAAGGGGATCAGGGGTTATGGGGAAAGACAGGAGAATTGGGATGAGAAAAATATCAGCCATGATCGAATGGCTGAATGGGCCAAGTGGCGTAATTCTGCTCCTCTGTCTTATGGTCTTATGGCGTAGCTACTGACATTGTCACTGCAATCTCATTGAGGATACCCTCCATCGTGTTGTGTGGCACTACCACCGTGCTGAATGGGATAGATTCAGAACAGATCTACCAACTGAAGACTGGGCATCCATGAGGCGGTGTGGGCCAACAGAGCAGCAGAATTGTACTCAGGGGGAGGCAGTGGCGTAGTGGTATGAAATGAAATGAAATGAAATGAAAACCGCTTATTGTCACAAGTAGGCTTCAATGAAGTTACTGGGAAAAGCCCCTAGTCGCCACATTCCGGCGCCTGTTCGGGGAGGCTGGTACGGGAATTGAACCGTGCTGCTGGCCTGCCTTGGTCTGCTTTCGAAGCCAGCGATTTAGCCCAGTGTGGTATTGTCACTGGACTAGTAATCCAGAAACCCAGAATCATGCTCTGGGAACCTGGTTCAAATCCCGCTATGGTAGATGGTGAAATTTGAATTCAATAAAAAATTAAAAGTCCAAAGATGACCATGAAACCATTGTCGTAAAAACCCATCCTTTAGGGAAGGAAATCTGCCGTCCTTACCCGGTCTGGCCTACATGTGACTCCAGACCCACAGCAATGTGGTTGACTCTTAAATGCTCTCAGGGATGAGGACGGTATGGTAGCACAGTGGTTAGCACTGTTGTGTCACAGCGCCAGGGACCCAGGTTCAATTCCAGCCTCGGGTCATTCTCTGTGTGGAGTCTGCACGTTCTCTCCGTGTTTGCGTGCATTTCTTCCGGGTGCTCCGGTTTCCTCCCACAATCCAAAGATGTGCAGGTGGATTTGCCCCATAGTGTCCAAAAGGTTAGGTGGGGTAACTGGGTTCCAGGGATAGGGTGGAGTTGTGGGCCTGGGTGGGGAGCTCTTTCAGAGGGTCGGTACAGACTCGATGGGGCAAATGACCTCCTTCTGTACTGTCGGAATTCTATGATATGCTGCCAGCAACGCCCACAACCCATGAACGAATAAAAAAGAATCTGTAACCTCATGTCCCGGCATATCCTTCATTCCCCCACAGGAGTTGGAGATGAACCCCTGGTTCAATAAGCAGTGGGGCATGCCCAGAGCAACACCAGGTATAGCTAAAAACAGGGTGTCAACCTGGTGAAGCTACAACACAGGACTCTGTGCTATAACAGGCAGAGCAAAGCGATTCCACAACCAACACGTCAGACCCAAGCTCTGCAGTCCTGCCACATCCAGCTGTGAATGGTGGTGGACAATTAAACAACTCACTGGAACAGGGGTCTCCACAAATATCCCCACCCTCAATGATGGAGGAGCCCAGCCAATCTTCAGCCAGAAGTGCCGAGTGGATGATCCATCTCGGTCTCCTCCGGAGGTCCCCAGCATCACAGATTTCAGTCTCCAGCCAATACGATTCACTCCGTGTGATATCAAGAAATGTCTGAAGGGCCTGGATACTGCAAAGACTCTGGGCCCTGACAATATCCCGGCAATAGTACTGAAGATTCCAGGACTTGCTGCACCCCTAGACAAGCTGTTCCAGTACAGCTACAGCGCTGGCATCTACCCGGCAATGTGGAAAATTGCCCAGGTGTGTCCTGTACACAGGAAACAGGACAAATCCAACCCAGCCAATTACCGCCCTATCGGTCTACTCTCCATGGTGATGGAAGGAGTCATCAACAGTGCTATCACGCAGCACTTACTCAGCAATAACCTGCTCATGGACGCTCAGTTTGGGTTCCGCCAGGGTCACTCAGCTCCTGACCTCATTACAGCCTTGATTCAAACATGGACAAAAGAGCTGAACTCCAGGGGTGAGGTGGGGCAGCAGGATGGCTCAGTAGTTAGCACAGCTGCCTCACAGCGCCAGAGACCCGGGTTGGCACAGCTGTCTCACAGCGCCAGGGACCCGGGTTAACACTGCTGTCTCACAGTGGCAGGGATCCGGGTTGATGTGTTGGGTGTTCTGGATCACATACAGGTCACCAACACTTGAAGTAGTGCAACACTATTTTATTAAAAGTTTAACTATTTAAACATACTTGAACTGTGGGTAAATACGATACCAGCTTTAACGAAGGACCTTTGCCTTGTCCTAACCAGTTGATGCACTCAGCACATGGTGAATGTCTGTGTTGCAGGCTGTGAGCTCTGTGCTCCTAGCTAGCTGCTACTCGAATGAGCGGGAACTCTGATGCCCCCTGTCTTTATAGTGCATGTGCTCTCACTGGTTATTGGCTGCGGTGTTGTGTATGTTGATTGGTCCCACTGTGTGTCCATCAGTGTGTGTCTGCCCCATGATATACTGGTGAAAATTATGACATCCCCCCTTTTATATAAGAAAATGTGCCTGCGTGACAATAAATAGTGTGTGGTGAATGTTCCTGACTATGTGTGTGCGAAATATTTACAGGACTATGTACATAAAACTAAGCTATTTACATGGGAAGGTGCCTGGTGCAGAAAAAAACAGTGTTTCACGCAAATAACGAGATGAACACTATATACAAACCACTTGAACGATTAAACGGAAGAACAGAACAGACCAGAGAGTCCATTAGTGCAAAGTTCACAAATTAAGTCTCTGAGGTGGGTGACAAATTCTGATTGACCGCCTCAAGGGTGGGTCAGGAGCCACTGGCTGAGGAGCGGGCTGGACTGCGTCAGAGTGAGGAGGATGCAGAGTAACCGGAATCTCCGCATAGTCCAGGTCAGGGACAACGGGAGGGCGTAGCACTGGCGGAGGATCACGTAGCGAGCGCGGAACGAGACGAAGGGCACGCCGATTACGGCGCAGAATGGAACCATCCGGTAGACAAACCAGGAACGAGCAGGGAGCCACCTGCCGAAGAACCACAGCAGTTGCAGACCAGCCACCATCCGGAAGATGGATGCGGACGTTGTCATCTGGAGCCAGAGCAGGGAGATCAGCTGCACGGGAGTCATGAGCCGCCTTGTGCTGTGCACGAGACAGTTGCATCCGGCGAAGGACCGGAACGTGGTCGAGGTCTGGGACATGAATGGACGGCACCGTCGTCCTCAGGGTGCGACCCATGAGCAGCTGGGCTGGCGACAGGCCAGTGGACAGTGGGGCCGAGCGATAGTCCAGCAGGGTGAGGTAGAAGTCAGATCCCACAGCCATGCAGAGGAGCCGTTTGACGATGTGGACGCCCTTCTCCGCTTTGCCGTTGGATTGGGGGTACAGGGGACTGGATGTCACATGCACAAAGTTGTACCTCCTGGCAAAGTTGGACCATTCCTGGCTTGCGAAGCAGGGGCCATTGTCCGACATCACAGTGAGTGGGATGCCGTGTCGAGCAAAGGTGTCCTTACAGGCACGGATGACTGCAGACGATGTGATGTCGTGCAAACGTACCACCTCCGGGTAGTTTGAAAAATAGTCTACAATCAGAACATAGTCCCTGCCCAGCGGTGGAAAAGGTCGATGCCAACCTTGGATCAAGGGGACGTGACCAACTCATGGGGCTGTAGGGTCTCACGTGGTTGGGCCGGCTGGAACCGCTGACAGGTGGGGCAGTTGAGCACAGTGTTGGCGATGTCCTCATTGATGCCGGGCCAGTGCACAGCCTCTCGGGGCCGTCGGCGGCACTTCTCCACGCCAAGATGGCCCTTGTGTAGCTGTTCCAAGACGAGCTGGCGCATGCTGTGCGGGATAACAATGCAGTCCAGCTTCAGGACACCATCGACTACCGCCAGATCGTCTCTGATGTTGTAGAACTGCGGGCATTGACCCTTGAGCTACCCGTCCGTTAGGTGGCGCATGACACGCTGTAGCAAGGGGTCAGCCGCCGTCCCGCATCGAATTTGGACGAGGCGTTCATCCGTGGCCGGTAGATTGGATGCCATGAAGGCCACATGGGCGTCAACCTGGCAGACAAATCCCGCTGGGTCACACGGGGTGTTGACTGCCCTGGACAGAGCGTCGGCTATGATCAGGTCTTTTCCCGGGGTGTATACGAGCTGAAAGTCGTATCGCCGGAGCTTGAGCAGAATGCACTGGAGGCGAGGCGTCATGTCGTTCAAGTCTTTTTGTATTATATTGACCAGCGGGTGATGATCGGTCTCGACGGTGAATTGGGGAAGGCCGTACACATAATCATGAAACTTGACGACACCGGTCAAAAGGCCTAGGCACTCCTTTTCTATCTGTGCGTAGCACTGTTCCGTGAGGGTCATGGCACATGACGCATATGCAACGGGGGCCCATGATGAGGCCTCATCGCGTTGCAGGAGCACTGCCCCAATGCCAGATTGGCTGGCATCGGTCAAAATCTTTGTCTCTTTCGCTGGATCAAAAAAGGCCAATACCGGGGCCGTGGTAAGTTTGGTTTGAAGTTCTCTCCATTCGCGCTCGTGGGCAGGGAGCCATTGGAAGTCTGTCGTCTTACTGACCAGGTTCCTGAGAGCTGTGGTATGAGAGGCGAGGTTAGGGATGAACGTCCCTAGGAAGTTGACCATGCCCAGAAATCGGAGGACCGTCTTCTTGTCCTCTGGCTTTTTCATGGCTGTGATGGCAGCCACCTTGTCCGCATCCAGCCGCACACCCAACTGGGAGATGTGGTCCCCTAGGAACTTGAGTTCCGTCTGGCCGAAGGGGCATTTGGCCCTGTTGAGGCGTTGGCCCTGCTCCCGTATGCGTTTGAACACGTGCTGGAGGCGGCTGATATGCTCCTGCCAAAAGATTATGTCGTCAACATAGACGCGAACACCTTCAATGCCCTCCATCATTTGTTCCATGATCCTGTGGAATACTTCTGACGCCGATATGATCCCAAACGGCATCCTGTTGTAACAATATCTGCCAAAAAGGGGCGTTAAAGGTACACAGTTTCAGGCTGGATCTGTCCAGTTGAATTTGCCAGAATCCTTTCGAGGCGTCAGGTTTGGTGAAGATATTGGCCCGAGCCATCTCGCATGTGATCTCCTCGAGCTTGGGGATTGGGTAATGCTCCCTCATTATGTTGCGATTCAGATCCTTTGGATCAATGCAGATTCTGAGCTTGCCGGAAGGCTTCTTTACGCACACCATGGAACTGACCCAGTCGGTTGGTTCCGTAACTCTGGAGATCCTCCTTGGTCCTGGAGGTCCTGCAGCAGCTGCTTGAGGCGGTCCTTGAGGGGTGCTGGGACTCTGCGAGGTCTATGCACCACAGGCGTGGCGTTCTGTTTGAGTAGGATCTTGTAAGTATATGGGAGCGTGCCCATGCCTTCGAAGACGTCGCGGTGCTGGTCGATGATGGTGTTGAGTTGCGCCCTGAAGTCAGTGTCCTGGAAGGCAGACGTGCCATCACGAGAGAGAGAGTGAACTCTTTGAACGAGGTTTAGCAGCTTACACGCCTGTGCGCCAAGCAGAGAGTCCTTCGAGGAGCCCACCATCTCGAAAGGAAGGATGGCTTTTCGTGACTTGTGCGTCACTTCGAGTTGGCATGAGCCGGTAGCAGGAATGATGTTGCCATTGTAGTCCAATAGCTGGCAGGCTGATGGGAGAATGGTTGGTTTGACACGAAGGCTTTGGAAAGCAGACCACGCCATGAGATTGGCGGAGGCACCAGTGTCCAGGCGGAATCGTATTTGGGACCGGTTGACCGTCAGGGTGGCACACCGCTCATCGTCTGGATCGATGCTGTATACCGACAGCGGCTGGTGTCTTTGCTTCAGGGACAGCCTGTTTTTCGTTACGACACCGACTCGAAAAGGCGCCTTCGGGTCCTCGGTGTCACTGCTGTGTGGGAGGTCGGAATCGGACTCGGTGACCGTGGGTTGAATTGCCCGAACATTCCTGCAAGGCTGGCTGAAGCGATATGAATTGGCAGGCTGAGCTGCTCGACAGCAGGCAGCATAGTGGCCAAGTCTTCCACATCGTAGGCATTGTCGAGATTTTGCAGGGCATTGCCGCTTTAAATGGGCGGAGCCACAGTTGCCGCAAGTCGTGACGTCGGCACGTTCGCTGCGCCACCGCGCATGCGCGGTGCGGTCCTGCGTGGTGCGCGCCTGCGCATTACGTTCCTCCATGTAGCCGTCCCCTCGTACAAGTGCGTACAAGCGCGGGAGTCTGCGAAAAGCACGCCAAATGGCCGCCCTCATCCAGGCTGAGGCCCTGGAGGTGCTCAATCACTTGGACCCGTTCTGCCTCGTGGGGACCTTGCCGCACCGTTTCAGCCGCTTGTATATGGGAGTACCGACTGGTGGCATTTTCATGTAGGACACAGGTCTCGATGGTGGTCGCTTGGGTGAGTTGCTTTACTTTGAGGAGCTGCTGACGTAGGGGGTCCGACTGAACACCGAAAATGATCTGGTCGCGTATCATGGAGTCGGAGGTGGGCCCGTAGCTGCAAGACTGCGCAAGGATGCGGAGGTGCGTGAGAAAGGATTGGAAAGGTTCGTCCTTACCCTGCAAACGCTGCTGGAACACGTAGCGCTCGAAACTTTCATTCACCTCTACGCTGCAGTGAGTGTCAAATTTGAGAGGAGAACCATCTTGAACTTCGTCTTGTCTTCGTCATCTGCAAAGGTGAGAGAGTTGAAAATATGGATGGCATGGTCCCCGGCCGTGGAGAGGAGAAGAGCAATCTTCCTGGTGTCCGTGGCTTCGAGGAAGAGCTGGAAGCGCTGTTTGAAAATCTTCCAGTTGGCCCCGAGGTTGCCGGCGATGCGGAGCGGCGGCGGTGGGCTGATGTTGCCCATGTTGCAGGATGACGGAATGCTGGCGGAAGGCAGATCACTTGCAGGTAGGCCTAAGAAGTGCTAGTATGCAACCACACCTGGTGTTGGGCGTTCTGGATCACACACAGGTCACCAACACTTGAAGTAGTGCAACACTTATTATTAAAAGGTTAACTATTTAAACATACTTGAACTGTGGGTTAATACGATACTAGCTTAAACTAAAGACCTTTGCCTTGTCCTAACCAGTCGATGCACTCAGCACACGGTGAATGTCTGTGTTGCAGGCTGTGAGCTCTGTGCTCCTAGCTAGCTGCTACTCGAATGAGCGGGAACTCTGATGCCCCCTGTCTTTATCGTGCGTGTGCTCTCACTGGTGATTGGCTGCGGTGTTGTGTGTGTTGTTTGGTCTCACTGTGTGTCCATCAGTGTGTGTCTGCACCATGATATCCTGGTGTATATTATGACACAGGTTAGCACTGCTGTCTCACAGTAACAGGGGCCCGGGTTAACACTGCTGCTTCACTGCGCCAGGGACCTGGGTTAACACTGCTGCCTCACTGTGCCTGGGACACGGGTTACCACTGCTGTCTCACAGTGTCAGGGTCCCGAGTTAACACTGTTGCCTCACAGCGCCAGGGACCCGGGTTAGCATTGCTGCCTCACAGTAACAGGGTCCCAGGTTAACACTGCTGTCTCACAGTGCCAGGGACCCGGGTTAACACTGTTGTCTCACAGTGCCAGGGACCCGGGTTAACACTGCTGCCTCATAGAGCCAGGGGCCTGGGTTAACACTGCTGTCTCACAGTGCCAGGGATCCGGGTTAACACTGCTCTCACACAGCACCAGGGGCCCGGGTTAACACTGCTGCCTCACAGCGCCAGGAACCCGGGTTTACACTGCTGTCTCACAGTGCCAGGGACGTGGGTTAACACTGCTGTCACACAGTGCCAGGGACCCAGGTTAACACTGCTGTCTCACAGTGCCAGGGACCCGGGTTAACACTGCTGCCTCACAGTGCCAGGGACCCAGGTTAACACTGATGTCTCACAGTGCCAGGGACCCGGGTTAACACTGCTGCCTCACAACGCCAGGGACCCGGGTTAACACTGCTGCCTCACAGTGCCAGGGGCCCGGGTTAACAATGCTGTCTCACAGTGCCAGGGATCCGGGTTAACACTGCTGCTTCACAGCGCCAGGAACCCGGGTTAACACTGCTGGCACGCAGCACCAGGGACCCGGGTTAACACTGCTGTCTCACAGTGCCAGGGACATGGGTTAGCATTGCTGTTTCACAGTGCCAGGGATCCGGGTTAATACTGCTGTCACACAGCACCAGGGGCCCGGGTTAACACTGCTGCCTCACAGCGCCAGGAACCCGGGTTAACACTGCTGTCACGCAGCACCAGGGACCCGGGTTAACACTGCTGTCTCACAGTGCCAGGGACCTGGGTTAACACTGCTGTCACACAGTGCCAGGGACCCAGGTTAACACTGCTGCCTCAGTGCCAGGGACCCGGGTTAACACTGCTGCCTCACAGTGCCAGGGACCTAGGTTAACACTGCTGTCTCACAGTGCCAACGACCCGGATTAACACTGCTGCCTCACAGCGCCAGGGACCGGGTTAACACTGCTGCCTCACAGTGCCAGGGGCCCGGGTTAACACTGCTGTCTCACAGAGCCAGGGACACGGGTTAACACTGCTGTCTCACACAGCCAGGGATCCGGGTTAACACTGCTGTCTCACAGTGCCAGGGACCCGGGTTAACACTGCTGTCACACAGCACAAGGGGCCCGGGTTAACATTGCTGTCTCACAGTGCCAGGTATCCGGGTTAACACTGCTCTCACACAGCACCAGGGGCCCGGGTTAACACTGCTGCCTCACAGCGCCAGGAACCCGGGTTAACACTGCTGTCTCACAGTGCCAGGGACCTGGGTTAACACTGCTGTCTCACAGTGCCAGGGATCCGGGTTAACACTGCTGACACACAGCACCAGGGACCCGGGTTAACACTGCTGTCTTACAGTGCCAGGGACCCGGATTAACACTGCTATCTCACAGTGCCAGGGATCCGGATTAACACTGCTGTCTCACAGTGCCAGGGATCCGGGTTAACACTGCTGACACACAGCACCAGGGACCCGGGTTAACACTGCTGTCTCACAGTGCCAGGGACCCGGATTAACACTGCTGTCACACAATGCCAGGGGACCGGGTTAACACTGCTGTCTCACAGTGCCAGGGATCCGGATTAACACTGCTCTCTCACAGTGCCAGGGACCTGGGTTAACACTGCTGTCACACAGTGCCAGGTACCTGGGTTAGCACTGCTGCCTCACAGTGCCAGGGGCCAGGTTAACACTGCTGTCTCACAGTGCCAGGGATCCGGGTTAACACTGCTGACACACAGCACCAGGGACCCGGGTTAACACTGCTGTCTCACAGTGCCAGGGACCCGGATTAACACTGCTGTCTCACAGTGCCAGGGATCCGGGTTAGCACTGCTGTCTCACAGTGCCAGGGACCCGAATTAGCACTGCTGTATCACAGTGCCAGGGATCCGGGTTAACACTGCTGCCTCACAGCGCCAGGGACCCGGGTTAACACTGCTGCCTCACAATGCCAGGGGACCGGGTTAACACTGCTGTCTCACAGCGCCAGGGACCCGGGTTAACACTGCTGTCACACAGTGCCAGGGACCCAGGTTAACACTGCTGTCTCACAGTGCCAGGGACCCGGGTTAAGACTGCTGCCTCACAGTGCCAGGGACCTAGGTTAACACTGCTGTCTCACAATGCCAGGGACCCGGGTTAACACTGCTGTCACACAGTGCCAGGGACCCAGGTTAACACTGCTGTCTCACAGTGCCAGGGACCCGGGTTAACACTGCTGCCTCACAGTGCCAAGGACCCGGGTTAACACTGCTGCCTCACAGCGCAAGGGACCCGGGTTAACACTGCTGCCTCACAGCGCTAGGGACCCGGGTTAACACTGCTCTCTCAAAGTGCCAGGGACCTGGGTTAACACTACTGCCTCACAGTGCCAGGGGCCCGGGTTAACACTGCTGTCTCAGTGCCAGTGACCCGGATTAGCACTGCTGTCTCACAGTGCCAGGGATCCGGGTTAACACTGCTGTCTCACAGTGCCAGGGATACGGATTAACACTGCTGTCTCACAGTGCCAGGTACCCGGATTAGCACTGCTGTCTCACAGTGCCAGGGACCCGGGTTAACACTGCTGTCACACAGCACCAGGGACCCGGGTTAACACTGCTGTCTCACAGTGCCAGGGACCTGGGTTAACACTGCTGTCACACAGTGCCAGGTACCTGGGTTAGCACTGCTGCCTCACAGTGCCAGGGGCCGGGTTAACACTGCTGTCTCACAGTGCCAGGGATCCGGGTTAACACTGCTGACACACAGCACCAGGGACCCGGGTTAACACTGCTGTCTCACAGTGCCAGGGACCCGGATTAACACTGCTGCCTCACAGCGCCAGGGACCCGGGTTAACACTGCTGTCTCACAGTGCCAGGGACCCGGGTTAACACTGCTGTCTCACAGTGCCAGGGACCCGGGTTAACACTGCTGTCTCACAGTGCCAGGGATCCGCGTTAGCACTGCTGTCTCACAGTGCCAGGGACCCGAATTAGCACTGCTGTATCACAGTGCCAGGGATCCGGGTTAACACTGCTGCCTCACAGCGCCAGGGACCCGGGTTAACACTGCTGCCTCACAATGCCAGGGGACCGGGTTAACACTGCTGTCTCACAGTGCCAGGGATCCGGATTAACACTGCTGTCTCACAGTGCCAGGGACCCGGGCTAACACTGCTGTCACACAGCACCAGGGACCCGGGTTAACACTGCTCTCTCACAGTGCCAGGGACCTGGGTTAACACTGCTGTCACACAGTGCCAGGTACCTGGGTTAGCACTGCTGCCTCACAGTGCCAGGGGCCAGGTTAACACTGCTGTCTCACAGTGCCAGGGATCCGGGTTAACACTGCTGACACACAGCACCAGGGACCCGGGTTAACACTGCTGTCTCAAAGTGCCAGGGACCCGGATTAACACTGCTGTCTCACAGTGCCAGGGATCCGGGTTAGCACTGCTGTCTCACAGTGCCAGGGACCCGAATTAGCACTGCTGTATCACAGTGCCAGGGATCCGGGTTAACACTGCTGCCTCACAGCGCCAGGGACCCGGGTTAACACTGCTGCCTCACAATGCCAGGGGACCGGGTTAACACTGCTGTCTCACAGTGCCAGGGATCCGGATCAACACTGCTCTTTCACAGTGCCAGGGATCCGGGTTAACACTGCTGCCTCACAGCACCAGGGACCCGGGTTAACACTGCTGCCTCACAATGCCAGGGGACCGGGTTAACACTGCTGTCTCACAGCGCCAGGGACCCGGGTTAACACTGCTGTCACACAGTGCCAGGGACCCAGGTTAACACTGCTGTCTCACAGTGCCAGGGACCCGGGTTAACAATGCTGCCTCACAGTGCCAGGGACCTAGGTTAACACTGCTGTCTCACAATGCCAGGGACCCGGGTTAACACTGCTGTCACACAGTGCCAGGGACCCAGGTTAACACTGCTGTCTCACAGTGCCAGGGACCCGGGTTAACACTGCTGCCTCACAGTGCCAAGGACCCGGGTTAACACTGCTGCCTCACAGCGCAAGGGACCCGGGTTAACACTGCTGCCTCACAGCGCTAGGGACCCGGGTTAACACTGCTCTCTCAAAGTGCCAGGGACCTGGGTTAACACTACTGCCTCACAGTGCCAGGGGCCCGGGTTAACACTGCTGTCTCAGTGCCAGGGACCCGGATTAGCACTGCTGTCTCACAGTGCCAGGGATCCGGGTTAACACTGCTGTCTCACAGTGCCAGGGATCCGGATTAACACTGCTGTCTCACAGTGCCAGGTACCCGGATTAGCACTGCTGTCTCACAGTGCCAGGGATCCGGGTTAACACTGCTGCCTCACAGCGCCAGGGACCCAGGTTAACATTGCTGTCTCACAGTGCCAACGAACCGGATTAACACTGCTGCCTCACAGTGCCAGGGACCCGGGTTAACACTGCTGCCTCACAGCGCCAGGGACCCGGGTTGACACTGCTGCCTTACAGTGCCAGCGGCCCGGGTTAACACTGCTGCCTCACAGCGCCAGGAACCCGGGTTAACACTGCTGTCTCACAGTGCCAGGGACCTGGGTTAACACTGCTGTCACACAGTGCCAGGGACCCAGGTTAACACTGCTGTCTCACAGTGCCAGGGACCCGGGTTAACACTGCTGCCTCACAGTGCCAGGGACCCAGGTTAACACTGATGTCTCACAGTGCCAGGGACCCGGGATAACACTGCTGCCTCACAGCGCCAGGGACCCGGGTTAACACTGCTGTCTCACAGTGCCAGGGATCCGGGTTAACACTGCTGTCTCACAGTGCCAGGGATCCGGGTTAGCACTGCTGTCTCACAGTGCCAGGGGCCGGGTTAACACTGCTGTCTCACAGTGCCAGGGATCCGGGTTAACACTGCTGACACACAGCACCAGGGACCCGGGTTAACACTGCTGTCTCACAGTGCCAGGGACCCGGGTTAACACTGCTATCTCACAGTGCCAGGGATCCGCGTTAGCACTGCTGTCTCACAGTGCCAGGGACCCGAATTAGCACTGCTGTATCACAGTGCCAGGGATCCGGGTTAACACTGCTGCCTCACAGCGCCAGGGACCCGGGTTAACACTGCTGCCTCACAATGCCAGGGGACCGGGTTAACACTGCTGTCTCAATGTGCCAGGAATCCGGATTAACACTGCTCTCTCACAGTGCCAGGTACCTGGGTTAGCACTGCTGCCTCACAGTGCCAGGGGCCAGGTTAACACTGCTGTCTCACAGTGCCAGGGATCCGGGTTAACACTGCTGCCTCACAGCGCCAGGGACCCGGGTTAACACTGCTGCCTCACAATGCCAGGGGACCGGGTTAACACTGCTGTCTCACAGTGCCAGGGATCCGGATCAACACTGCTCTCTCACAGTGCCAGGGATCCGGGTCAACACTGCTGCCTCACAGCGCCAGGGACCCGGGTTAACACTGCTGCCTCACAATGCCAGGGGACCGGGTTAACACTGCTGACTCACAGCGCCAGGGACCCGGGTTAACACTGCTGTCACACAGTGCCAGGGACCCGGGTTAACACTGCTGTCTCACAGTGCCAGGGACCCGGGTTAACACTGCTGCCTCACAGTGCCAGGGACCTAGGTTAACACTGCTGTCTCACAATGCCAGGGACCCGGGTTAACACTGCTGTCACACAGTGCCAGGGACCCAGGTTAACACTGCTGTCTCACAGTGCCAGGGACCCGGGTTAACACTGCTGCCTCACAGTGCCAAGGACCCGGGTTAACACTGCTGCCTCACAGCGCAAGGGACCCGGGTTAACACTGCTGCCTCACAGCGCTAGGGACCCGTGTTAACACTGCTCTCTCAAAGCGCCAGGGACCTGGGTTAACACTACTGCCTCACAGTGCCAGGGGCCCGGGTTAACACTGCTGTCTCAGTGCCAGGGACCCGGATTAGCACTGCTGTCTCACAGTGCCAGGGATCCGGGTTAACACTGCTGTCTCACAGTGCCAGGGATCCGGATTAACACTGCTGTCTCACAGTGCCAGGTACCCGGATTAGCACTGCTGTCTCACAGTGCCAGGGATCCGGGTTAACACTGCTGCCTCACAGCGCCAGGGACCCAGGCTAACATTGCTGTCTCACAGTGCCAGGGACCCGGGTTAACACTGCTGTCTCACAGTGCCAGGGATGCGGATTAGCACTGCTGTATCACAGTGCCAGGGATCCGGGTTAACACTGCTGCCTCACAGCGCCAGGGACCCGGGTTAACACTGCTGCCTCACAATGCCAGGGGCCCGGGTAAACACTGCTGTCTCACAGTGCCAGGGATCCGGATTAACACTGCTGCCTCACAGTGCCAGGGACCCGGGTTAACACTGCTGCCTCACAGCGCCAGGGACCCGGGTTGACACTGCTGCCTTACAGTGCCAGGGGCCCGGGTTAACACTGCTGTCTCACAGTGCCAGGGACCCGGGTTAACACTGCTGTCTCACAGTGCCAGGGACCTGGGTTAACACTGCTGTCACACAGTGCCAGGTGCCTGGGTTAGCACCGCTGTCTCACAGTGCCAGGGACCCGGGTTAACACTGCTGTCTCACAGTGCCAGGGACCTGGATTAACACTGCTGTCTCACAGTGCAAGGGATCCAGGTTCGCACTGCTGTCTCACAGTGCCAGGGATCCGGATTAACACTGCTGTCTCACAGTGCCAGGGACCCGAATTAGCACTGCTGTATCACAGTGCCAGGGATCCGGGTTAACACTGCTGCCTCACAGCGCCAGGGACCCGGGTTAACACTGCTGCCTCACAATGCCAGGGGACCGGGTTAACACTGCTTTCTCACAGTGCCAGGGATCCGGATTAACACTGCTCTCTCACAGTGCCAGGGATCCGGGTTAACACTGCTGGCTCACAGCGCCAGGGACCCGGGTTAACACTGCTGTCTCACAGTGCCAGGGTCCTGGGTTAACACTGCTGTCACACAGTGCCAGGGACCCAGGTTAACACTGCTGTCTCACAGTGCCAGGGACCCGGGTTAACACTGCTGCCTCACAGTGCCAGGGACCTAGGTTAACACTGCTGTCTCACAATGCCAGGGACCCGGGTTAACACTGCTGTCACACAGTGCCAGGGACCCAGGTTAACACTGCTGTCTCACAGTGCCAGGGACCCGGGTTAACACTGCTGCCTCACAGTGCCAGGGACCTAGGTTAACACTGCTGTCACACAATGCCAGGGACCCGGGTTAACACTGCTGTCTCACAGTGCCAGGGACCCGGGTTAACACTGCTGTCTTACAGTGCCAGGGATCCGGGTTAACACTGCTGTCACACAGCAACAGGGACCCGGGTTAACACTGCTGTCTCACAGTGCCAGGGACCCGGATTAACACTGCTGTCTCACAGTGCCAGAGATCCGGGTTAGCACTGCTGTCTCACAGTGCCAGGGATCCAGATTAGCACTGCTGTCTCACAGTGCCAGGGATCCGGATTAACACTGCTGTCTCACAGTGCCAGGGACCCGAATTAGCACTGCTGTATCACAGTGCCAGGGACCCGGGTTAACACTGCTGCCTCACAGCGCCAGGGACCCGGGTTAACACTGCTGCCTCACAATGCCAGGGGACCGGGTTAACACTGCTTTCTCACAGTGCCAGGGATCCGGATTAACACTGCTCTCTCACAGTGCCAGGGATCCGGGTTAACACTGCTGGCTCACAGCGCCAGGGACCCGGGTTAACACTGCTGTCTCACAGTGCCAGGGACCCGGGTTAACACTGCTGACTCACAGTGCCAGGGGCCGGGTTAATACTGCTGCCTCACAGCGCCAGGGACCCGGGTTAACACTGCTGCCTCACAGCGCCAGGGACCCGGGTTAACACTGCTGTCTCACAGTGCCAGGGACCCAGGTTAACACTACTGCCTCACAGTGCCAGGGGCCCGGGTTAACACTGCTGTCTCACAGTGCCAGGGATGCGGATTAGCACTGCTGTATCACAGTGCCAGGGATCCGGGTTAACACTGCTGCCTCACAGCGCCAGGGACAAGGGTTAACACTGCTGCCTCACAATGCCAGGGGCCCGGGTTAACACTGCTGTCTCACAGTGCCAGGGATGCGGATTAACACTGCTGCCTCAGAGTGCCAGGGATCCGGATTAGCACTGCAGTCTCACAGTGCCAGGGATCCGGGTTAACACTGCTGTCTCACAGTGCCAGTGACCCGGGTTAACACTGCTGCCTCACAATGCCAGGGGCCCGGGTTAACACTGCTGTCTCACAGTGCAGAGGGATCCGGATTAACACTGCTGCCTCACAGTGCCAGGGATCCGGATTAGCACTGCTGTCTCACAGAGCCAGGGACCCGGGTTAACACTGCTGTCTCACAGTGCCAGGGACCTGGATTAACACTGCTGCCTCACAGTGCCAGGGACCCGGGTTAACACTGCTGCCTCACAGTGCCAGGGACCCGGGTTAACACTGCGGCCTCACAGTGCCAGAGATCCGGATTAACACTGCTTTCTCACAGTGCCAGAGATCCGGATTAACACTGCTCTCTCACAGTGCCAGGGATCCGGGTTAACACTGCTGTCTCACAGTGCCAGGGGCCCGGATTAACACTGCTGTCTCACAGTGCCAGGGGCCCGGATTAACACTGCTGTCTCACAGTGCCAGGGGCCCGGATTAACACTGCTGTATCACAGTGCCAGGGTCCAGGTTAGCACTGCTGTCTCACAGTGCCAGGGATCCAGATCAGCACTGCTGTCTCACAGTGCCAGGGATCCGGATTAACACTGCTGTCTCACAGTGCCAGGGACCCGAATTAGCACTGCTGTATCACAGTGCCAGGGACCCGGGTTAACACTGCTGCCTCACAATGCCAGGGGACCGGGTTAACACTGCTTTCTCACAGTGCCAGGGATCCGGATTAACACTGCTCTCTCACAGTGCCAGGGATCCGGGTTAACACTGCTGGCTCACAGCGCCAGGGACCCGGGTTAACACTGCTGGCTCACAGCGCCAGGGACCCGGGTTAACACTGCTGTCTCACAGTGCCAGGGGCCCGGATTAACACTGCTGTATCACAGTGCCAGGGTCCAGGTTAGCACTGCTGTCTCACAGTGCCAGGGATCCAGATCAGCACTGCTGTCTCACAGTGCCAGGGATCCGGATTAACACTGCTGTCTCACAGTGCCAGGGACCCGAATTAGCACTGCTGTATCACAGTGCCAGGGACCCGGGTTAACACTGCTGCCTCACAATGCCAGGGGACCGGGTTAACACTGCTTTCTCACAGTGCCAGGGATCCGGATTAACACTGCTCTCTCACAGTGCCAGGGATCCGGGTTAACACTGCTGGCTCACAGCGCCAGGGACCCGGGTTAACACTGCTGTCTCACAGTGCCAGGGACCCGGTTTAACACTGCTGCCTCACAGTGCCAAGGACCCAGGTTAACACTGCTGTCTCACAGCGCCAGGGACCCGGGTTAACACTGCTGCCTCACAGCGCCAGGGACCCGGGTTAACACTGCTGTCTCACAGTGCCAGGGACCCAGGTTAACACTACTGCCTCACAGTGCCAGGGGCCCGGGTTAACACTGCTGTCTCACAGTGCCAGGGATGCGGATTAGCACTGCTGTATCACAGTGCCAGGGAGCCGGGTTAACACTGCTGCCTCACAGCGCCAGGGACACGGGTTAACACTGCTGCCTCACAATGCCAGGGGCCCGGGTTAACACTGCTGTCTCACAGTGCCAGGGATCCGGATTAACACTGCTGCCTCACAGTGCCAGGGATCCGGATTGGCACTGCAGTCTCACAGTGCCAGGTATCCGGGTTAACACTGCTGTCTCACAGTGCCAGTGACCCGGGTTAACACTGCTGCCTCACAATGCCAGGGGCCCGGGTTAACACTGCTGTCTCACAGTGCCAGGGATCCGGATTAACACTGCTGCCTCACAGTGCCAGGGATCCGGATTAGCACTGCTGTCTCACAGAGCCAGGGACCCGGGTTAACACTGCTGTCTCACAGTGCCAGGGACCTGGATTAACACTGCTGCCTCACAGTGCCAGGGACCTAGGTTAACACTGCTGTCTCACAGTGCCAGGGACTCGGGTTAACACTGCTGTCTCACAGTGCCAGGGATCCGGATTAACACTGCTGTCTCACAGTTCCAGGGACCCGGGTTAACACTGCTGTCTCACAGTGCCAAGGACCCGGGTTAACACTGCTGCCTCACAGCGCCAGGGACCCGGGTTAACACTGCTGCCTCACAGTGCCAGGGGCCCGGGTTAACACTGCTGTCTCACAGCGCCAGGAACCCGGGTTAACACTGCTGTAACGCAGCACCAGGGACCCAGGTTAACACTGCTGTCTCACAGTGCCAGGGACCTGGGTTAACACTGCTGTCTCACAGCACCAGGGACCCGTGTTAACACTGCGGCCTCACAGCACCAGGGACCCGGGTTAACACTGCTACCTCACAGTGCCAGGGATCCGGATTAGCACTGCTGTATCACAGTGCCAGGGATCCGGGTTAACACTGCTGTCTCACAGTGCCAGGGGCCCGGGTTAACACTGCTGCCTCACAGTGCCAGCGGCCCAGGTCAACACTGCGGCCTCACAGCACCAGGGACCCGGGTTAACACTGCTGCCTCACAGTGCCAGGGACCCGGATTAGCACTGCTGTATCACAGTGCCAGGGACCCGGGTTAACACTGCTGCCTCACTGTGCCAGGGATCCGGATTAGCACTGCTGTATCACAGTGCCAGGGATCCGGGTTAACACTGCTGTCTCACAGTGCCAGGGGCCCGGGTTAACACTGCTGCCTCACAGTGCCAGGGGCCCGGGTTAACACTGTGGCCTCACAGCACCAGGGACCCGGGTTAACACTGCTGCCTCACAGTGCCAGGGACCCCGATTAGCACTGCTTTCTCACAGTGCCAGGGATCCGGGTTAACACTGCTGTCTCACAGTGCCAGGGATCCTGATTAACACTGCTGTCTCACAGTGCCAGGGACCCGGATTAGCACTGCTGTCTCACAGTGCCAGGGATCCGGATTAACACTGCTGTCTCACAGTGCCAGGGATCCGGGTTAACACTGCTGCCTCACAGCGCCAGGGACCCAGGTTAACACTGCTGTCTCACAGTGCCAGGGATCCGGATTAGCACTGCTGTCTCAAATTGCCAGGGATCCGGGTTAACACTGCTGTCTCACAGTGCCAGTGACCCGGGTTAACACTGCTGCCTCACAGAGCCAGGGACCCAGGTTAACACTGCTGTCTCACAGTGCCAGGGACGCGGGTTAACACTGCTGCCTCACAGCGCCAGGGACCCGGGTTAACACTGCTGCCTCACAGTGCCAGGGGCCCGGGTTAACTCTGCTGTCTCACAGTGCCAGGGTCCTGGGTTAACACTGCTGCCTCACAGCGCCAGGGATCCGGGTTAACACTGCTTTCTCACAGTGCCAGGGACCCGGGTTAACACTGCTGACTCACAGTGCCAGGGGCCGGGTTAATACTGCTGCCTCACAGCGCCAGGGACCCGGGTTAACACTGCTGCCTCACAGCGCCAGGGACCCGGGTTAACACTGCTGTCTCACAGTGCCAGGGACCCAGGTTAACACTACTGCCTCACAGTGCCAGGGGCCCGGGTTAACACTGCTGTCTCACAGTGCCAGGGATGCGGATTAGCACTGCTGTATCACAGTGCCAGGGATCCGGGTTAACACTGCTGCCTCACAGCGCCAGGGACAAGGGTTAACACTGCTGCCTCACAATGCCAGGGGCCCGGGTTAACACTGCTGTCTCACAGTGCCAGGGATGCGGATTAACACTGCTGCCTCAGAGTGCCAGGGATCCGGATTAGCACTGCAGTCTCACAGTGCCAGGGATCCGGGTTAACACTGCTGTCTCACAGTGCCAGTGACCCGGGTTAACACTGCTGCCTCACAATGCCAGGGGCCCGGGTTAACACTGCTGTCTCACAGTGCAGAGGGATCCGGATTAACACTGCTGCCTCACAGTGCCAGGGATCCGGATTAGCACTGCTGTCTCACAGAGCCAGGGACCCGGGTTAACACTGCTGTCTCACAGTGCCAGGGACCTGGATTAACACTGCTGCCTCACAGTGCCAGGGACCCGGGTTAACACTGCTGCCTCACAGCGCCAGGGGACCGGGTTAACACTGCTTTCTCACAGTGCCAGAGATCCGGATTAACACTGCTCTCTCACAGTGCCAGGGATCCGGGTTAACACTGCTGGCTCACAGCGCCAGGGACCCG
Organism: Scyliorhinus torazame; assembly: GCF_047496885.1. Classification (NCBI taxonomy): domain Eukaryota; kingdom Metazoa; phylum Chordata; class Chondrichthyes; order Carcharhiniformes; family Scyliorhinidae; genus Scyliorhinus; species Scyliorhinus torazame. The sequence continues at coordinate 133,266,272 of NC_092727.1, forward strand.
GGTTAACACTGCTGTCTCACAGTGCCAGGGGCCCGGATTAACACTGCTGTATCACAGTGCCAGGGTCCAGGTTAGCACTGCTGTCTCACAGTGCCAGGGATCCAGATCAGCACTGCTGTCTCACAGTGCCAGGGATCCGGATTAACACTGCTGTCTCACAGTGCCAGGGACCCGAATTAGCACTGCTGTATCACAGTGCCAGGGACCCGGGTTAACACTGCTGCCTCACAATGCCAGGGGACCGGGTTAACACTGCTTTCTCACAGTGCCAGGGATCCGGATTAACACTGCTCTCTCACAGTGCCAGGGATCCGGGTTAACACTGCTGGCTCACAGCGCCAGGGACCCGGGTTAACACTGCTGTCTCACAGTGCCAGGGACCCGGTTTAACACTGCTGCCTCACAGTGCCAAGGACCCAGGTTAACACTGCTGTCTCACAGCGCCAGGGACCCGGGTTAACACTGCTGCCTCACAGCGCCAGGGACCCGGGTTAACACTGCTGTCTCACAGTGCCAGGGACCCAGGTTAACACTACTGCCTCACAGTGCCAGGGGCCCGGGTTAACACTGCTGTCTCACAGTGCCAGGGATGCGGATTAGCACTGCTGTATCACAGTGCCAGGGAGCCGGGTTAACACTGCTGCCTCACAGCGCCAGGGACACGGGTTAACACTGCTGCCTCACAATGCCAGGGGCCCGGGTTAACACTGCTGTCTCACAGTGCCAGGGATCCGGATTAACACTGCTGCCTCACAGTGCCAGGGATCCGGATTGGCACTGCAGTCTCACAGTGCCAGGGATCCGGGTTAACACTGCTGTCTCACAGTGCCAGTGACCCGGGTTAACACTGCTGCCTCACAATGCCAGGGGCCCGGGTTAACACTGCTGTCTCACAGTGCCAGGGATCCGGATTAACACTGCTGCCTCACAGTGCCAGGGATCCGGATTAGCACTGCTGTCTCACAGAGCCAGGGACCCGGGTTAACACTGCTGTCTCACAGTGCCAGGGACCTGGATTAACACTGCTGCCTCACAGTGCCAGGGACCTAGGTTAACACTGCTGTCTCACAGTGCCAGGGACTCGGGTTAACACTGCTGTCTCACAGTGCCAGGGATCCGGATTAACACTGCTGTCTCACAGTTCCAGGGACCCGGGTTAACACTGCTGTCTCACAGTGCCAAGGACCCGGGTTAACACTGCTGCCTCACAGCGCCAGGGACCCGGGTTAACACTGCTGCCTCACAGTGCCAGGGGCCCGGGTTAACACTGCTGTCTCACAGCGCCAGGAACCCGGGTTAACACTGCTGTAACGCAGCACCAGGGACCCAGGTTAACACTGCTGTCTCACAGTGCCAGGGACCTGGGTTAACACTGCTGTCTCACAGCACCAGGGACCCGTGTTAACACTGCGGCCTCACAGCACCAGGGACCCGGGTTAACACTGCTACCTCACAGTGCCAGGGATCCGGATTAGCACTGCTGTATCACAGTGCCAGGGATCCGGGTTAACACTGCTGTCTCACAGTGCCAGGGGCCCGGGTTAACACTGCTGCCTCACAGTGCCAGCGGCCCAGGTCAACACTGCGGCCTCACAGCACCAGGGACCCGGGTTAACACTGCTGCCTCACAGTGCCAGGGACCCGGATTAGCACTGCTGTATCACAGTGCCAGGGGCCCGGGTTAACACTGCTGCCTCACAGTGCCAGCGGCCCAGGTCAACACTGCGGCCTCACAGCACCAGGGACCCGGGTTAACACTGCTGCCTCACAGTGCCAGGGACCCGGATTAGCACTGCTGTATCACAGTGCCAGGGACCCGGGTTAACACTGCTGCCTCACTGTGCCAGGGATCCGGATTAGCACTGCTGTATCACAGTGCCAGGGATCCGGGTTAACACTGCTGTCTCACAGTGCCAGGGGCCCGGGTTAACACTGCTGCCTCACAGTGCCAGGGGCCCGGGTTAACACTGTGGCCTCACAGCACCAGGGACCCGGGTTAACACCGCTGCCTCACAGTGCCAGGGACCCCGATTAGCACTGCTTTCTCACAGTGCCAGGGATCCGGGTTAACACTGCTGTCTCACAGTGCCAGGGATCCTGATTAACACTGCTGTCTCACAGTGCCAGGGACCCGGATTAGCACTGCTGTCTCACAGTGCCAGGGATCCGGATTAACACTGCTGTCTCACAGTGCCAGGGATCCGGGTTAACACTGCTGCCTCACAGCGCCAGGGACCCAGGTTAACACTGCTGTCTCACAGTGCCAGGGATCCGGATTAGCACTGCTGTCTCAAATTGCCAGGGATCCGGGTTAACACTGCTGTCTCACAGTGCCAGTGACCCGGGTTAACACTGCTGCCTCACAGAGCCAGGGACCCAGGTTAACACTGCTGTCTCACAGTGCCAGGGACGCGGGTTAACACTGCTGCCTCACAGCGCCAGGGACCCGGGTTAACACTGCTGCCTCACAGTGCCAGGGGCCCGGGTTAACTCTGCTGTCTCACAGTGCCAGGTTCCCGGGTTAACACTGCTGCCTCACAGCGCCAGGGATCCGGGTTAACACTGCTTTCTCACAGTGCCAGGGGCCCGGGTTAACACTGCTGTCACACAGCATCAGGGGCCCGGGTTAACACTGCTGCCTCACAGCGCCAGGAACCCGGGTTAACACTGCTGTAACGCAGCACCAGGGACCCAGGTTAACACTGCTGTCTCACTGTGCCAGGGACCTGGGTTAACACTGCTGTCTCACAGCACCAGGGACCCGGGTTAACACTGCTGCCTCACAGTGCCGGGGCCCGGGTTAACACTGCGGCCTCACAGCACCAAGGATCCGGGTTAACACTGCTGTCTCACATTGCCAGTGACCCGGGTTAACACTGCTGCCTCACAGTGCCAGGGACCCAGGTTAACACTGCTGTCTCACAGTGCCAGGGACCCGGGTTAACACTGCTGCCTCACAGCGCCAGGGACCCGGGTTAACACTGCTGCCTCATAGTGCCAGGGGCCCGGGTTAACACTGCTGTCTCACAGTGCCAGGGACCCGGGTTAACACTGCTGCCTCACAGCGCCAGGGACCCGGGTTAACAGTGCTGTCTCACAGTGCCAGGGGCCCGGGTTAACACTGCTGTCACACAGCACCAGGGGCCCGGGATAACACTGCTGCCTCACAGCGCCAGGCGGGATAACACTGCTGCCTCACAGCGCCAGGAACCCGGGTTAACACTGCTGTCACGCAGCACCTGGGTCCCGGGTTAACACTGCTGTCTCACAGTGCCAAGGACCCGGGTTAACACTGCTGCCTCACAGCGCCAGGGACACGGGTTAACACTGCTGCCTCACAGTGCCAGGGGCCCCGGTTAACACTGCTGTCTCACAGTGCCAGGGATCCGGGTTAACACTGCTGTCTCACAGTGCCAGGGGCCCGGGTTAACACTGCTGTCTCACAGTGCCAGGGACCCGGGTTAACACTGCTGTCACGCAGCACCAGGGACCCGGGTTAACACTGCTGTCTCACAGTGCCAGGGACCTGGGTTAGCACTGCTGTCTCACAGTGCCAGAGGCCCGGGTTAACACTGCTGTCTCACAGTGCCAGGGATCCGGGTTAACACTGCTGCCTCACAGTACCAGGGACCCGGGTTAACACTGCTGTCACACAGCACTAGGGGCCCGGGTTAACACTGCTGTCTCACAGTGCCAGGGGCTGGGTTAACACTGCTGTCTCACAGTGCCAGGGACCTGGGTTAGCACTGCTGTTTCACAGTGCCAGGGATCCGGGTTAACACTGCTGCTTCACAGAGCCAGGGACTCGGGTTAACACTGCTGTCTCACAGCGCCAGGGACCCGGGTTAACACTGCTGCCTCACAGTGCCAGGGACCCGGATTAACACTGCTGTCTCACAGTGCCAGGGACTCGGGTTAACACTGCTGCCTCACAGTGCCAGGGGCCCGGGTTAACACTGCTGTCTCACAGCGCCAGGGACCCGGGTTAACACTGCTGCCTCACAGTGCCAGGGACCCGGGTTAACACTGCTGCCTCACAGTGCCAGGGACCCGGGTTAACACTGCTGTCTCACAGAGCCAGGGACCCGGGTTAACACTACTGCCTCACAGTGCCAGGGACCCGGGTTAACACTGCTGCCTCACAGAGCCAGGGACCCGGGTTAACACTGCTGCCTCACAGCGCCAGGGACCCGGGTTAACACTGCTGTCTCACAGTGCCAGGGCCCCGGGTTAACACTGCTGTCTCACAGTGCCAGGGACCCGGGTTAACATTGCTGCTTCACAGTGTCAGGGACCCGGGTTAACACTGCTGTCTCACAGTGCCAGGGACCCGGGTTAACACTGCTGCCTCACAGAGCCAGGGACCCGGGTTAACACTGCTGCCTCACAGCGCCAGGGACCCGGGTTAACACTGCTGTCACACAGAGCCAGGGACCCGGGTTAACACTGCTGTCTCACAGTGCCGGGGACCCGGGTTAACACTGCTGTCTCACAGTGCCGGGGACCCGGGTTAACACTGCTGTCTCACAGTGCCAGGGACCCGGGTTAACACTGCTGTCTCACAGTGCCAGGGACCCGGGTTCGATTCCAGCCTTGGGGTGGCTGACTGTGTGGAGTTCTCCCCGTGTGTGCGTGGGTTTCCTCCGGGTGCTCCGGTTTTCTGCCACAGTCAAAAGATGTGCAGGTTAGGTGGATTGGCCGTGATAAATTGCTCTTAGTGTCTAAAGATGTGCAAATTAGATGGGTTTATGGGGCTAGAGTGGGGGATTGGGCCTCGGTACGGTTCTCTTTCAGAGGGATGATACTGACTCGATTTGCCAAATGGCCTCCTTCTGCACTGTGGGGATTCTATAGAGACTGACTGCCTTTGACATCAAAGCAACATTTGATCGAGTTTGATCGACATTTGAGGGCTTCAGTGGGTTAGTGCAGACTCGTTGGGCCAAACGGCCTCCTTGTACCCTGTATGTTCTATGAGTGTGGTATCAAGGAGCCCGAGCTAAACTGGAGTCAATGGAATCAGGGGGAAAACTCTCCGCTGGTTGGAGTCATACCCGGCACAAAGGAAGATGGTTGTGGTGGTTGGAGGTCAATCATCTCAGCTCCAGGACCTCACTGCAGGAGTTCCTCAGGGGAGTGTCCTCGGCCCAGCCATCTTCAGCTGCTTCATCAATGATCTCCCTTCCATCATAAGGTCAGAAGTGGGGATGTTTGCGGGTGACAGCACAATGTTCAGCACCATTCGCAACTCCTCAGATAATGAAGCAGTCCCTGTCCAAATGCAGCAAGACCTGGACAATATCCAGGCTCGGGCTGACAAGTGGCAAGTTACATTCATGCCACACAAGTGCCAGGTAACGACCATCTCCAACAAGCGGGAATCTAACCATCGCCCCTTGGCATTATCATCGTTGAATCCCCACCACCCTGGAGGTTACCATTGGCCAGAAACTGATCTGAACCAGCTGTGACTACAAGAGCAGTTCCTAGGTTGGGAATTTTGCGGCGGGTAACTCACCTCCTGACCGCCCCCCCCACCCCCGCAAAGCCTGTCCACCATCTGCAAGGCACAAGTCAGAAGTGTGATAGAACTCTCCTGGATGAGTGCAGCTCCAACAACACTCACAAAACTCAACATCCACGCAGACAAAGCCGTCCCGCTTGATTGGCTGCCCATCCACCATCTTAAACTTTCACTCCCTCTACCACCAATGCACATTGGTGGCCGTGTGTACCATCTACAAGATGCACTGCAGCAAATCACCAAATATCCGTCAACAGCACCTACCAAACCCGCAACCTCTACCACCTAAAAGAGCAGCAGATACCTGGGAACCCCACCATGTCCAAGTCACTCACCATCCTGACTTGGAAATATATCCTCGTTCCTTCACTGTCGCTGGGTCAAAATCCCAGAACACCCTGCCTAACAGCACAGTGAGTGTACCTACAGCACATGGACTGTTGCGGTTCAAGAAGGCAGCTCACCACCACTTACTCAAGGGGCAATTAGAGATGGACAATAAATGGCAACAACATTCACATTCCATGAAGTCATTTTGTTTAAATCACAAAGCTTACAGCAACATCACCTGAAAGATATCCTGCTGCACATGAGTGGTGAAACCCTGATGTGATGTTTTTATCTTTACATATTGTGAAGTATAGAGACACTGAGACACACATGATGTCACCAGGATAGGGGCAGCAAGGTGGCGCAGTGGTTAGCACTGCTGCCTCACGGCGCCGAGGTCCCAGGTTCGATCCCGACTCTGGGTCACTGTCCGTGTGGAGTTTGCACATTCTCCCCGTGTTTGCGTGGGTTTTGCCCCACAACCCAAAGATGTGCAGGGCAGGTGGATTGGCCACGCTAAATTGCCCCTTAATTGGAAAAAATGAATTTGTCACTCTAAATTTTTTTTTAAAATGATGTCACCATGATTCCAGGTGGGAGTAAATGGCTTTCTGTTGGAGGGAGGATTAGAGAGTGTATGAGAGTCAAACTGATCAGGACACAGAGTAATGCAAGAAGCAAAGCAGCGATACAATATATATCACAGGCAGTCGTACAACAGAACTTATAGAACATTCTAGACTCTGAGCTTCAGTGCACACTAGGCAGTGTATTTATATATTGAGCCAAACATTCCTGTACAAGGATAGACCCCACAGCATACTTCCATTTCCCAATCATTCTGTTGTGTCTGCTTAATGTGTGCAATTAAATTAAACAGACACAACTGGCCAATCAGCATAGGGCGCTGGTCCAGGCTCCAGCTGTTTTATTTTGCAGTGATACAGGTGCGGTGGATGGAGTCGGAGAAAGTGAGGGTTTGCTCCTGCCCAGCTGTGATCATCCCTCAGACTGAAAGGAGTAATCTTGTACTGACCATACAACACAGGTACAGCACTGGAATAAAACATTTTCACAGCTTCAAAGATTTATTCATCATATGATTCATGTAATTGATTTTGAATTTTAACCGTCTTCACGATGCCACTTTGTCCTACAAAGGTCTGTCTCTTTAAGACGGCAACACTTACATACTATAAATTTCCCATCACAGCTTGGATAACACAGAACTGCGGGAAAAACTGGGCGAGAGCCAGAGCTCGTCTCCAGGTAACAATAAACCCAGAGAGACAAAACAGCTGTTAAACCCCTCCCTGCACCATCATTTCAGTGAGCCAACACACACACAAACATCCACTCACACACACACACACACATCCACTCACACTCACACAAACATCCACTCACACAAACATCCACTCACACACACACACACACATCCACTCACACACACCACCACCACACCCACACACTCCACCACACCACACACACCCACCACACACACACACACCACTCCACACCACACACACACACACACACACCCCACACACACACACACACACATCCACTCACACACACCACACCACCACACACACACACACCACCACTCACACACACATCCACTCACACACACACACATCCACCACACACACACACAACATCCCACCACACCCACACACACACACACCCAACACACTCACCCACACACACCCCCACCCACACCACACCACACACCACCACCCACCCCACACACACCCCACACACACACCCACCACCACACACACACACCCACCACACCACACACACACCCACCACCCCACCACACCCCACCACACACCCCCACACCACACACCACCCCCACACACACACCACCACCACACCACACACCACCACACACACACCACCACACACACACACACACCACCACACACCCCACCACACCACACACACCACCACACACACCACCCACACACACACACACACCACCACACACACACACACATCCACTCACACACACACACCCACCACCCACACACACACATCCACCCACACACACACACACACATCCCCACACACACACACACCACCACACACACACCCACACACCACCCCACACACCACCCCCACACACACTCCACACACACACATCCACCACTCACACCACACAAACCACCACAACCACACACCACACACACACCACACACCACTCCACACACCACACACACCACACACACACACACCACATCCACTCACACACACACAAACACCACACCACCACACACACCACACCACCACACACACCACCCACTCACACCACACACCACCACACCCACCACACACACACACATCCACACACACACAACACCACACACACCACACACACACCACACACACACACACACCACCACTCACACACACACACAAACATCCACTCACACACACACACAACATCCACCACACACACACACAACCACCTCCACACACACACAAACATCCACTCACACACACACCACAACACCACCACACACACACACACACAACCACCACACACACACACAACATCCACACCACACACACACACCACACACACACACATCACTCACACACACACACATCCACTCACACACACACACACATCCACTCACACACACACACAACATCCACCACACACACACACACCACACACACACCAACCACATCCACTCACACACACACAAACATCCACTCACACTCACATACAAACATACACTCACACACACACACACATCCACTCACACACACAATCCACTCACACACACACAAACATCCACTCACACTCACATACAAACATACACTCACACACACACACACATCCACTCACACACACACAAACATCCACTCACACTCACATACAGACATCCACTCACACACACACACACATCCACTCACACACACACAAACATTCACTCACACAAACATCCACTCACACTCACATACAAACATCCTCTCACACGCACACACAAACATCCACTCACACACACACTCACACAAACATCCACTCACACACACACAAACATCCACTCACACACACACAAACATCCACTCACACACACACACACATCCACTCACACACACACAAACATCCACTCACACACACACAAACATCCACTCACACACACACAAACATCCACTTACATACACACACACACATCCACTGACACACACACAAACATCCACTCACACACACACTCACACACAAACATCCACTTACACACACACACAAACATCCACTTACATACACACACAAACATCCACTGACACACTCACACAAAAATCCACTAACACACACAAACATCCACTCACATACACACAAACATCCACTCACATACACACACATCCACTTACACACACGCACAAACATCCACTTACACACTCGCACAAACATCCACTTACACACACACAAACATCCACTTACACACACACACAAACATCCACTTACACACTCACACAAACATCCACTCACACACAAACATCCACTCACACACATCCACTCACACACACACACACATCCACTCACACACACACAAACATCCACTCACACTCACATACAAACATACACTCACACACACACACACATCCACTCACACACACAATCCACTCACACACACACAAACATCCACTCACACTCACATACAAACATACACTCACACACACACACATCCACTCACACACACACAAACATCCACTCACACTCACATACAGACATCCACTCACACACACACACACATCCACTCACACACACACAAACATTCACTCACACAAACATCCACTCACACTCACATACAAACATCCACTCACACACACACACAAACATCCACTCACACACACACTCACACAAACATCCACTCACACACACACAAACATCCACTCACACACACACAAACATCCACTCACACACACACACACATCCACTCACACACACACAAACATCCACTCACACACACACAAACATCCACTCACACACACACAAACATCCACTTACATACACACACACACATCCACTGACACACACACAAACATCCACTCACACACACACTCACACACAAACATCCACTTACACACACACACAAACATCCACTTACATACACACACAAACATCCACTGACACACTCACACAAAAATCCACTAACACACACAAACATCCACTCACATACACACAAACATCCACTCACATACACACACATCCACTTACACACACGCACAAACATCCACTTACACACTCGCACAAACATCCACTTACACACACACAAACATCCACTTACACACACACACAAACATCCACTTACACACTCACACAAACATCCACTTACACACACACAAATATACATTTACACACACACACACACAAACATCCACTTACACTAACACAGACATCCACTTACACACACACACCAACATCCACGCACACAAACATCCACTCACACACACAAACATTCACTCACATACACACAAACATCCACTCACATACACACACATCCACTTACACACACGCACAAACATCCACTTACACACTCGCACAAACATCCACTTACACACTCGCACAAACATCCACTTACACACACACAAACATCCACTTACACACACACACAAACATCCACTTAAACACTCACACAAACATCCACTTACACACACACAAATATACATTTACACACACACACACACACACACAAACATCCAGTTACACAAACACAGACATCCACTTACACTCACACACCAACATCCACGCACACAAACATCCACTCATGCACACAAACATCCACTTACACACACACACAAACATCCACTTACACACACACAAATATACATTTACACACACACACAAACATCCACTTACACAAACACAAACATCCACTTACACAAACACAAACATCCACTGACACACACACAAACATCCACTGACACACACACACACACAAACATCCACTTACACATACACAAACATCCACTTACACACACACAAACATCCACTTACACTCACACAACAACATCCACTCTCACACACACAAACATCCACTCACACACACAAACATCCACTCACACACACACTCACACACCAACATCCACTCACACACACACACACACCAACATCTACTTACACACACATACAAACATCCACTCACACACACTCACCAACATCTACTTACACACACAAACATCCACTTACACACACACAAACATCCACTTACACACACAAACATCGATTTACACACACGCACACAAACATCTACTTACACACACAAACATCCACTTACACACACGCACAAACATCCACTTACACACAAACATCCACTCACACACACACACAAACATCCACTTACACTCACACAAATATCCACTTACACACACACACAAACATTCACTTACACACACAAACATCCACTCACACACACACACAAACATCCACTCACACACACACACAAACATCCACTTACACACACACACAAACATTCACTTACACACACAAACATCCACTCACACACACTCACCAACATCTACTTACACACACACACACAAACATCTACTTACACACACACTCACAAACATCTACTTACACACACAAACATCCACTTACACACACACAAACATCCACTTACACACACAAACATCGATTTACACACACGCACACAAACATCTACTTACACACACAAACATCCACTTACACACACGCACAAACATCCACTTACACACAAACATCCACTCACACACACACACAAACATCCACTTACACTCACACAAATATCCACTTACACACACACACACAAACATTCACTTACACACACAAACATCCACTTACACACACACACAAACATTCGCTTACACACACAAACATCCACTTACACACACACACAAACATTCACTTACACACACAAACATCCACTTACACACACTCAAACATTCACTTACACACACAAACATCCACTTACACACACACAAACATCCACTTAACACACACACACAAACATTCACTTACACACACAAACATCCACTTACACACACACACAAACATCTACTTACACACACACACACAAACATCCACTTACACACACAAACATCCACTTACACACACACACAAATATCCACTTACACACACACACAAACATCCACTTACACACACACACAAACATCCACTCACACAAATATCCACTTACACACACAAACATCTACTTACACACACAAACATCTACTTACACACACAAACATCTACTTACACACACACAAACATCCACTTACACACACAAACATCTACTTACACACACACAAACATCCACTTACACAAATATCCACTTACACGCACACACAAACAACCACTTACACACGCACACAAACATCCACTTACACACACACAAACATCTACTTACCCACACACAAACATCCACTCACACAAATATCCACTTACACACAAACATCCACTTACACACACAAACATCTACTTACACACACACAAACATCCACTTACACAAATATCCACTTACACGCACACACAAACAACCACTTACACACAGACAAACATCCACTTACACGCACACACAAACATCCACTTACACACACACAAACATCTACTTACCCACACACAGACATCCACTTACACACACACACAAACATCCACTTACACACAGACACAGACATCCACTTACACACACACAAACATCCACTTACACACACACACAAACATCCACTTACACACACACAAACATCTACTTACACACACACAAACATCCACTTACACACACACACAAACATCCACTTACACACACACACAAACATCCACTCACACACACACAAACATCCACTTACACACACACACAAACATCCACTTACACACACACAAACATCTACTTACACACACACAAACATGCACTTACACACACACAAACATCCACTTACACACACACACAAACATCCACTTACACACACACAAACATCCACTTACACACACACAAACATCCACTTACACACACACACAAACATCCACTTACCCACACACAAACATCCACTTACACACACACACAAACATCCACTTACACACACACACACAAACATGCACTTACACACACACAAACATCCACTTACACACACACACAAACATCCACTTACACACACACACACAAACATGCACTTACACACACACAAACATCCACTTACAAAAATATCCACTTACACGCACACACAAACAACCACTTACACACACACAAACATCCACTTACACACACACACAAACATCCACTTACACACACACAAACATCTACTTACCCACACACAGACATCCACTTACACACACACACAAACATCCACTTACACACAGACACAGACATCCACTTACACACACACAAACATCCACTTACACACACACACAAACATCCACTTACACACACACAAACATCTACTTACACACACACAAACATGCACTTACACACACACAAACATCCACTTACACACACACACAAACATCCACTTACACACACACAAACATCCACTTACACACACACACAAACATCCACTTACACACACACAAACATCCACTTACGCACACACAAACATCCACTTACACACACACACAAACATCCACTTACCCACACACAAACATCCACTTACACACACAGACAAACATCCACTTACACACACACACACAAACATGCACTTACACACACACACAAACATCCACTTACACACACACACAAACATCCGCTTACACACACACAAACATCTACTTACACACACACAAACATGCACTTACACACACACAAACATCCACTTACACACACACACAAACATCCACTCACACACACACAAACATCCACTTACACACACACAAACATCCACTTACACACACACAAACATCCACTTACACACACACAAACATCCACTTACACACACACACAAACATCCACTTACACACACACAAACTCTACTTACACACACACAAACATGCACTTACACACACACAAACATCCACTCACACACACACAAACATCCACTTACACACACACAAACATGCACTTACACACACACAAACATCCACTTACACACACACACAAACATCCACTCACACACACACAAACATCCACTTACACACACACACAAACATCTACTTACACACACACAAACATCCACTCACACACACACAAACATCCACTCACACACACAAACATCCACTTACACAAATATCCCTTACACGCACACACAACCACTTACACACACAAACATCCACTTACACGCACACACAAACAACCACTTACACACACAAACATCCACTTACACACACAAACATCCTTACACACAGACACAAACATCCACTTACACACACACACAAACATCCATTACACACACACACACAAACATCCACTTACACACACAAACATCCACTTACCGGTGGGCAGCACGGTAGCCTTGTAGATAGAACAATTGCTTCACAGCTCCAGGGTCCCAGGTTCAATTCCGGCTTGGGTCACTGTCTGTGCGAAGTCTGCACATCCTCCCAGTGTGTGCGTGGGTGTCCTCCGGGTGCTCCGGTTTCCTCCCACAGTCCAAAGATGTGCAGGTTAGGTGGATTGGCCATGATAAATTGCCCTTAGTGTCCAAAATTGCCCTTAGTGTTGGATGGCGTTACTGGGTTATGGGGATAGGGTGGAGGTGTTGACCTTGGGTAGGGTGCTCTTTCCAAGAGCCGGTGCAGACTCGATGGGCCGAATGGCCTCCTTCTGCACTGTAAATTCTTTGATACACACTCACACAAACATCCACTCACACTCACACACAAACATCCACTCACACACACACACAAACGTCCACTCACACACAAACGTCCACTCACACACAAACATCCACTCACACACCAACATTCACACACACAAACATCCACTCACACACACACACCAACATCTACTTACAAACATCCACTTAAACACACACAAACATCCACTTACACACACAAACATCCAGTTACACACACACACAGAAACATCCAGTTACACACACACAAACATCCACTTACACTCTCACAAATATCCACTTACACAGACACAAACATCCACTTACACACACAAACATCCACTTACACACACACACAAACATCCACTCACACACAAACATCCACTCACACACACACACCAACATCTACTTACAAACATCTACTTAAACACACACAAGCATCCACTTAGACACTCGCACAAACATACACTTACACACACACAAACATCCACTTGCACATACACGCACATCCACTTACACACACAAAAACATCCACTTACACACTCACACCAACATCCACTTACACACACAAAAACACCCACTTACACCCTCACACCAACATCCACTTACACACACATAAACATCCACTTACACACACATAAACATCCACTTACACTCTCACACAAACATTAACTTACACACACTCTCAGATATCCACTTACACACACACACAAACATCATCTTACACACACAAACATCCATTTACACACTCAATTATCCACTTGAAGACACACACAAACATCTAGTTACACACTCACAGAAACATCCACTTACACACACAAACATTGTTGCTAACTTTGCCTTAGTTTAATTGCTCTGTTCTATTACTTTTGCTTGAGTCGCCAGGTATCTTTATGATACCGCCACGTGTTTCAAGTCCGAGTAATGATCAATAATCCAACACACCGGTTAGTAAGATTTAAATCAAAGCACATTTATTATACACAGTAATCGCTACTCATGCACAAATTCTACGTTTAAGCTACTTCTACAACTAACAGGCCTATACTTAACTTCGGACTGGCCCACCAGGTCAAGGGAACAAATGGCCTTTCGTTCGGGTTCTGAGCCTGCGGGGTTCGAAGTTGGTACGGATTGGTAGCTAGGAGCGCCTATCTCGTAGTGAGCGTTGAATTAAGACTTACGATTTCGATCTTCACTGCTCCGGTCACGGTCAATGTTGGTTCGTTGTTGCTGGGTGACCCGGGCAGGAAGAAGAGCGTGAAGAGAGCGAAGAGGTGGAGAAGAAGAGAGTGATTTGAACTTGGGGCTCAATTCTTATAGTCCCCAGGGGCTTCCCGCCTTTCAGGGCGGACCCTGTACCTGGTCCCAAGTGATTGGACTTTGTCCCAATCGCTTGGTTCGATTTTCTCCAGTGCTGGAGCGGTTCCCTGATCGATGGGCAGTCTTGAAGTGCTCATTCACCTCCTTTTGTGTAGGCTCCTGCTAGCGCCGAAGAGTCTGGTTTTGCTTTGTGTGTCTAAATGTTGCTTATTGTTCCTGGGGATTTCTCATTAGTATGCAGATGACTGTTGTTTTGTTATGCTGATGGTTGCTGGTATCGATCTTGTCTGGCCTTTCCAGAGGTAAGTACACAGCCAACCTGCAGCTGCTGGTTTTTGTCTTGTTGGCTGACTTTCCCATCAGCCTTTGCCGTTCGCCATTTTGAATCGGGAGTTGGCCATTTTAAGTGGCTACATTCCCTCCTTGTGATCCTAACGCAAAGCGTGAAGGATCACATAACTATGTTGCTTTCCATTCCCTGACCCGGGGGGGCACTTCATTCATGCCCTCTGCACTGACCATAACTATGCAAAAAATTTTTAACTGACAATTCTAAGGGTGCTATGTCAAACAGGGGCATGCATTATAAACCAATAAACTGGGAACCTTTAACTATTCTTAATGTACTACACTCACTTAAATATTTCATTATTCTAACTTCCTCAACCATACAACAAAATCATAGCAGTTTATACACAGTTTTCCTGGTTTGGCAGTCAAGCTCAGGATTGTACAATTGCTCATGAACAGTTCTTTACATTTCTTCATTTACAATAAATTGCAAGTGAATGCTCTTTATTATAGATCGCGGGGGTCGGGGGTCTGGTCGTATCCGAAAATAGGGGATCTGATCCTATACACCGGGGTGCGAGCGCGGTGCGCTCTCCTTCTCCATTTCCTTAGACGCATAGTCTGCACAATACAGCAGAGTATCGCTAATACTAGTAAGGTTTCTATTACATATGACAGAGAGTACCAGGTTATAAATCTGGCACACCAAGATGATGTGGTGTCGCTGGTGACTGGGCTCTGGGTACTGCGGGGAAGTGAAACATTAACGGCTGGGGGGCTTGAAGTCATGGAGTTCGCGTTCACGCGCAACCAAATGTCCATAAAGATGATGCTGATCCATGTGGAGGAAGTCCTCATGGCTCTTCTCTTTCCTTTTCTTTTCTTCTCTGGTCCTGGAGCTTCTGGAGTTCTGTGGAAACAAGCATAGTGTCTGTAACTATCTTTGTTTAACATCTCATACGATAGTGTGTCTGTCCTTTAGTGCCAATTACTCCCTTTATAATTGGTCACTATGTGTGACTCCCTCATTTTATTTTTTTTCAAAAACTGAATTTTAGGACAAGACACACTTCCCAATAATGAACCAGTGCGAGCCGTCTCGCAGACTGTGCAATTTACCATCCAAATATTTCAGGATGTAAATAGCATGTGGTTGGCAGCCTAAGGGTTACCTGAAACAAACAAAACTTTTTGAACAAAAATTTCCAAAATGAGGTGCGTATGGGCCGCGACGGGTAAGAGTTGGATGGAGTCCCCGGGTAGGACGGCTACCAATGCCGTATCTCTCCTACCCGAGCATAGCTGACCAGAGGGGGGGGGGGGGGGGGGGGGGTTCCCAGGCAGGGCGGGTCCCAAGCCGTTTCTCCACTTCCTGAGCAACCGACAAGAATGGGCAAGAAATGTAGTCATCGTGGTGGGGCTGCCGTAGTGGTTCTTTCCCTCGAACCAGAAGGGCAGCTATGAATGGGCGTCTGGTACCTTAACCAGTCTCTGCAGACAAGCTAGTTCCACTGAACTAGTGTCTGGCAATAGTGAGTCTCTGTGGGCAAGTCCTCAGAGGTTTCTGCTGATGAGCGTGCGGACAAGTTCTCAGAGGTTTCGGCCAAAAAGGCGTGGGGTCGTGAAAAAAAAAAAAATTCTGTCTGACATACAACATTTAACAAACTTACAAACAACATAAAACATGCGGCAGATTCCATCAGAAAGGACACCACTTCTCCCAAGCGGTTCCTTTTAAAACATCATCTGGACACCTCAGTTCTCGGTTGCGAACAGGGTCGCAAAGGGGTTCTCGGTTTGGGAGTCAGACCCAAGGTCGTCCTCTTCTCCCGGGTGCCAAACTCTGGAGTGTATCAGGGCTGAAAGGGCTGCGTGGTGTGAGGTGGGGTCGCTCTCGTCGTTGCGGACGAGTCGGAACGAGTTATCTCGGTGCCAATAGTGGGTGTCTAGCTGTGTGGGGACAGAATCGGGGTCGTCGGTGTAGTTCGGTGGTCGGTGGTGGGGTTTGTTCAGGAAAGTGATCATGAAGGGATCATTTGGATCGTAGTCGGAATCGCTGGGTGTGGGTCCTGTTGCATGGGGATAGTAGGGAGGCGTGCTGTGGCTATCGTCTGAGTCACAGCGCTGTTTTCATTCCCTGACTCGGCAAGCACTCTGCTATGGCCTCTACACTGACCATAACTATGCAAAAACATTTTAACTGACAATTCTAAGGGGCGCTATGTCAAAACAGGGACATGCATTACAAAACAAGAAAGTCGGAACCTCTAACTATCCTTAATAAACTACACTCACTTAAACATTTCATCACTCTAACTTCCTCAATCATACAAACAAAATCATAGCAGTTTTATACATATTTTCCTGCCGTGGCAGTCAAGCTCAGGACTGTACAATTGCTCATGAACATTTCTTTATTTACAAAAAATCGCAAACGAATGCTCTTTATTATAGATCGTGGGGGTCGGGGGTCTGGTCGTATCCGAAAATAGGGGATCTGATCCTATATACCGGGGTGCGAGCACGGTGCGCTCTCCTTCTCCATTTTCTCAGATGGATAGTCTGCACGATGCAGCAGAGTATCGCCAATACCAACAAGGATTCTATCACGTAGGACAGGGAGTACCAGGTTATCAACCTGTCACACCAAGATGGTGTGGTGTTGCTTGTGACTGGGCTCTGGGTACTGTGGGGATGTGAATTATTAACGGCTGGGGGATTTTGAGGTCAGGGGGTTTGCGTTCACGCGCAACCAAATGTCCATTATAACGATGAGCCACTTACACACACAAACATCCACTTACACACTCACACAAACATCCACACAAACATCCACTTACACACACACAAACATCCACTTACACACACACAAATATCCACTTACATCACACACACAAACATCCACTTACACTCACACAAACATCCACTTACACACACACAAACATCCACTTACACTCACACAAACATCCACTTACACACACACAAACACCCATTGACACACACACAAACATCCACTTACACACACACAAACATCCACTTACACACACAAACATCCACTTACACAGACACAAACATCCACTTACACACACGCAAACATCCACTTACACACACACAAACATCCACTCACACACACACAAACATCCACTTACACACTCACACACAAACATCCAAATACACACACACAAACATCCACTTACACAGACACAAACATCCACTTACACACACGCAAACATCCACTTACACACACACAAACATCCACTTACACACACACAAACATCCACTTACACACACAAACATCCACTTACACAGACACAAACATCCACTTACACACACACAAACATCCACTTACACAGACACAAACATCCACTTACACACACACAAACATCCACTTACACACACACAAACATCCACTTACACACACAAACATCCACTTACACAGACACAAACATCCACTTACACACACGCAAACATCCACTTACACACACGCAAACATCCACTTACACACACACAAACACCCATTGACACACACACAAACATCCACTTACACACACACAAACATCCACTTACACAGACACAAACATCCACTTACACACACACAAACATCCACTTACACACACACACAAACATCCACTTACACACACAAACATCCACTTACACACACACAAACATCCACTTACACACACGCAAACATCCACTTACACACACACAGACATCCACTTACACACACACACAAACATCCACTTACACACACAAACATCCACTTACACACACACAAACATCCACTTACACACACACACAAACATCCACTTACACACACAAACATCCACTTACACACACACAAACATCCACTTACACAGACACAAACATCCACTTACACACACACAAACATCCACTTACACACACACACAAACATCCACTTACACACACAAACATCCACTTACACACACACAAACATCCACTTACACACACACAAACATCCACTTACACACACACAAACATCCACTTACACAGACACAAACATCCACTTACACACACGCAAACATCCACTTACACACACACAAACATCCACTTACACACACACAAACATCCACTTACACACACAAACATCCACTTACACACACAAACATCCACTTACACACACACAAACATCCACTTACACACACACAAACATCCACTTACACACACACACAAACATCCACTTACACACACAAACATCCACTTACACACACACAAACATCCACTTACACAGACACAAACATCCACTTACACACACACAAACATCCACTTACACACACACACAAACATCCACTTACACACACAAACATCCACTTACACACACGCAAACATCCACTTACACACACGCAAACATCCACTTACACACACACAAACACCCATTGACACACACACAAACATCCACTTACACACACACAAACATCCACTTACACAGACACAAACATCCACTTACACACACACAAACATCCACTTACACACACACACAAACATCCACTTACACACACACAAACATCCACTTACACAGACACAAACATCCACTTACACACACAAACATCCACTTACACACACACACACACATCCACTTACACACACAAACATCCACTTACACACACACACAAACATCCACTTACACACACAAACATCCACTTACACACACACAAACATCCACTTACACACACACACAAACATCCACTTACACACACAAACATCCACTTACACAGACACAAACATCCACTTACACACACACAAACATCCACTTACACACACACACAAACATCCACTTACACACACAAACATCCACTTACACACACACAAACATCCACTTACACACACACACAAACATCCACTTACACACACAAACATCCACTTACACAGACACAAACATCCACTTACACACACAAACATCCACTTACACACACACACAAACATCCACTTACACACACAAACATCCACTTACACACACACAAACATCCACTTACACACACACACAAACATCCACTTACACACACAAACATCCACTTACACAGACACAAACATCCACTTACACACACGCAAACATCCACTTACACACACACAAACATCCACTTACACACACACAAACATCCACTTACACACACAAACATCCACTTACACACACAAACATCCACTTACACACACACAAACATCCACTTACACACACACAAACATCCACTTACACACACACACAAACATCCACTTACACACACAAACATCCACTTACACACACACAAACATCCACTTACACAGACACAAACATCCACTTACACACACACAAACATCCACTTACACACACACACAAACATCCACTTACACACACAAACATCCACTTACACACACGCAAACATCCACTTACACACACGCAAACATCCACTTACACACACACAAACACCCATTGACACACACACAAACATCCACTTACACACACACAAACATCCACTTACACAGACACAAACATCCACTTACACACACACAAACATCCACTTACACACACACACAAACATCCACTTACACACACACAAACATCCACTTACACAGACACAAACATCCACTTACACACACAAACATCCACTTACACACACACACACACATCCACTTACACACACAAACATCCACTTACACACACACACAAACATCCACTTACACACACAAACATCCACTTACACACACACAAACATCCACTTACACACACACACAAACATCCACTTACACACACAAACATCCACTTACACAGACACAAACATCCACTTACACACACACAAACATCCACTTACACACACACACAAACATCCACTTACACACACAAACATCCACTTACACACACACAAACATCCACTTACACACACACACAAACATCCACTTACACACACACAAACATCCACTTACACACACACACAAACATCCACTTACACACACACAAACATCCACTTACACACACACAAACATCCACTTACACACACACAAACATCCACTTACACACACACAAACATCCACTTACACACACACACAAACATCCACTTACACACACACAAACATCCACTTACACACACACACAAACATCCACTTACACACACACAAACATCCACTTACACACACACAAACATCCACTTACACACACACAAACATCCACTTACACACACACAAACATCCACTTACACACACACACAAACATCCACTTACACACACACAAACATCCACTTACACACACACAAACATCCACTTACACACACACAAACATCCACTTACACACACACAAACATCCACTTACACACACAAACATCCACTTACACAGACACAAACATCCACTTACACACACAAACATCCACTTACACACACACACAAACATCCACTTACACACACAAACATCCACTTACACACACACAAACATCCACTTACACACACACACAAACATCCACTTACACACACAAACATCCACTTACACAGACACAAACATCCACTTACACACACAAACATCCACTTACACAGACACAAACATCCACTTACACACACACACAATACGGGGTCCACCCCGAAGGGCGGAAAGCCCCTGGGGACTATAAAGTAAAGCCCCTAAGTTCAAATCGTCCTTCTTTGGCAGGGTGACTCAGCAACTTGAATCAACCCGTGAGAGTGACCTGTCTAAGCTGCCGCATCAACCAAGTAAGTCTCCAGTCAACGCTCGCTACGAGATGTGTATAATAAATGTGTTTTGATTTGAATCTTACTAATTGGTGTGTTGAGTTATTGATCAGCATTTGAACTTGAACCTCGTGGCGGTATCATAAAGATACCTGGCGACTCGAGAGCAAAGACACAGAGCAAATTAAGTAAAGACACAACGAGCAACAAATTAAGAGCCAACCAAAGTTAGCAACATTTACTGGCGACTCTGGTGGGACTCGAACCCACAACCTTTGAATTAAAAGTGCAATTGGGAACAAAAACCACAAGTGTTCAAGCAGTTCTGATCAATCCTCATAATTCGGAAGCGTGTTAATTCATGCGTAACTAACAGGGCTATAAGGTAAAACTGATAGATTTTTGTTGCGAAAACCTGCGGGAGTTTGTATTCCGGAAAGTAGCGAACGCCGTACCCGTGTTTACAGCACCGCCTTGGTACCCCTCATTCCAAATTTTAAAAGAGCATTCAGATAGAGAAAATGGCAATGAAGGCAATGGAACACCTTATGAACCCCCAGGAATTCGAGGTCGCAGCGACCAGCAGCAGAGTAGGACAGTGTTCCATTTGGGAAGAAGAGATCAGGAAATATCTCAAAGGGAAAGGATGGCCCCTTTGGATTGAATTCTGTGATAATGAGGAAACAGGACCCGGGAGTATAGGACATACTTGGTGGGAGAACCTGTCAGAGATCCATAAGAAAAGCTTAGGCAAAGCTCGCAAGCCGATGGCAATCGTGTCCTGTCTGGCACAATTGCGAGGGACAGAGGAGGACGTTCGGACGCTCCGCAAAGAGATAGAAGAGAGACATCGAATGAGCAAGGTCGATGTTAATGAGATCAAGAGAGAGAATATAGATTTAAGAAGGAAGTTGGCAGCAAAGGACAGAGAGGTGGATGATGCCAAGGGGGCACACCAGTCTTGCCTAGCGCATCTAAGCAGCTTCCAAACTCAATACGATAAGGCCTATCAGGACACATAACGTGCAGTCCTGGTAAGAGAAGAGACAGAGAAACAGGCAGAGGCATGGCAAAGGCAGTGCAGCGATGTAAAGGCAGCGTTAAGAGCACTCCATACTGCCACCACGGAGCACAGACAAAGCTCATTAGATCACGCAAAGTGCCGGAAGCAGATTGCGGAACTGCAGTCTTTGCTTTCAGTTCCGAAAGGATTCCAGAGCACCTTTGGATCCCAATTAGATGAGGAAGACGGCCCTGATTGGCAAGAATTAAACTAAACCGCGCAGAGTTATGTTCAGGGAACATGTGCGCAAGGAAAGCCCCAAAGGAGAAAAGCACCCCAACCCACCACAGAGCAGACAGATCAGGCACCCATGAATCCAGTAAACACCCACCGCACAGTCACATCGAATTACGGGACGCGTGCGAAAAGATCACACCGATCCTCCCCACCTCAGACCCCGACCACTTCTTTGCTAGAGTGAAGCAGCAGGTGACCATGTACGGCCTGGATGAACGAGAGCAAGTGAAGCTCACAGTTTTAAGTTTAGACCCTTCAGTCGTAGCAGCCCTTCCCGACCCACAGAATGTAGGAGGAGGCACCCTTGCAGAGATGCACACGGCGATCCTAGACGCGATCGGTTATAACCGAGGTGACCTAGTAGAAGGCCTGAATAAGTGCAGGCAGAAGAAAACAGAACACCCCACAGCGTTTGCTGGACACCTGTGGATCCATTTTACAGCCGTTTTCGGAAACTTAGACGGCGCCCATTTGTCCCCAGACAACATGGCCAAATGGACCCGCACCCTTATTTCCCATGCCACAGAGGCAGGACAAAAAGCTTGTGCCAATGATGAACCCTCGGAAGAAGCGCACAACGAAAAGTGGGTTTTTAAAAGGTTGTCCCGCACCTGGGAGCAATCGGTCCACAACAAACCCGCGATTAGAGAACCCGAAGAACAGCAGGCAGAGGCAGATATTCAAGCAGTTAAAGCGCACCAGAACCCCGCATGGCTGAACGAAGGCATGAACACCCTCCCACAGAAACCACAGGAGTGTTACAACTGTGGACAATTAGGACACAATGCACGAGAATGTCAAACCCCCCTGAAACAGCAACGGAATCAGCCCACAAATGGCATTTTGAAAAACTTGAGGAAAAACTTAAGATATCCCGGGCCTGACGGGATATATCCAAGGATTCTATGGGAGGCAAGAGATGAAATTGCAGAGCTGTTGGCAATGATCTTTTCGTCCTCACTGTCAACAGGGGTGGTACCAGGGGATTGGAGAGTGGCGAATGTCGTGCCCCTGTTCAAAAAAGGGACTAGGGATAACCCTGGGAATTACAGGCCAGTTAGTCTTACTTCGGTGGTAGGCAAAGTAATGGAAAGGGTACTGAAGGATAGGATTTCTGAGCATCTGGAAAGACACTGCTTGATTAGGGATAGTCAGCACGGATTTGTGAGGGGTAGGTCTTGCCTTACAAGTCTTATTGAATTCTTTGAGGAGGTGACCAAGCATGTGGATGAAGGTAAAGCAGTGGATGTAGTGTACATGGATTTTAGTACGGCATTTGATAAGGTTCCCCATGGTAGGCTTCTGCAGAAAGTAAGGAGGCATGGGATAGTGGGAAATTTAGCCAGTTGGATAATGAACTGGCTAACCGATAGAAGTCAGAGAGTGGTGGAGGATGGCAAATATTCAGCCTGGATCCCAGTTACCAGTGGCATACTGCAGGGATCAGTTCTGGGTCCTCCGCTGTTTGTGATTTTCATTAATGACTTGGATGAGGGAGTTGAATGGTGGGTCAGAGATCTTGGGGACTATAGAACAAGAACCAAGAAAAGTACAGCACAGGAACAGGCCCTTCGGCCCTCCAAGCCCGTGCCGACCATGCTGCCCGACTAAACTACAATCTTCTACACTTCCTGGGTCCGTATCCCTCTATTCCCATCCGATTCATGTATTTGTCAAGATGCCCCTTAAATGTCACTATCGTCCCTGCTTCCACCACTTCCTCCGGTAGCGAGTTCCAGGCACCCACTACCCTCTGCATAAAAAACCTGCCTCGTACATCTACTCTAAACCTTGCCCCTCTCACCTTAAACCTATGCCCCCTAGTAATTGACCCCTCTACCCCGGGGAAAAGCCTCTGTTCATACATCTTTGAAAGTTGCCACTCAAGTGGATAGAGCTGTGAAGAAGGCCTATGGTGTGCTAGTGTTCATTAACAGAGGGATTGAATTTAAGAGCCGTGAGGTGATGATGCAGCTGGACAAAACTTTGGTAAGGCCACATTTGGAGTACTGTGTACAGTTCTGGTCGCCTCATTTTAGGAAGGATGTGGAAGCTTTGGAAAAGGTGCAAAGGAGATTTACCAGGATGTTGCCTGGAATGGAGAGTAGGTCTTACGAGGAAAGGTTGAGGGTGCTAGGCTTTTTCTCATTAGAACGGAGAAGAATGAGGGGTGACTTGATAGAGGTTTATAAGATGATCAGGGGAATAGATAGAGTAGACAGTCAGAGACCTTTTCCCCAGGTGGAACAAACCATTACAAGGGGACATAAATTTAAGGTGAAAGGTGGAAGATATAGGAGGGATATCAGAGGTAGGTTCTTTACCCAGAGAGTAGTGGGGGCATGGAATGCACTGCCTGTGGAAGTAGTTGAGTCAGAAACATTAGGGACCTTCAAGCAGCTATTGAATAGGTACATGGATTACGGTAAAATGATATAGTGTAGATTTATTTGTTCTTAAGGGCGGCAAGGTAGCATTGTGGTTAGCACAATTGCTTCACAGCTCCAGGGTCCCAGGTTCGATTCCGGCTTGGGTCACTGTCTGTGCGGAGTCTGCACGTCCTCCCCGTGTGTGCGTGGGTTTCCTCCGGGTGCTCTGGTTTCCTCCCACAGTCCACAGATGTGCAGGTTAGGTGGATTGGCTGTGATAAATTGCCCTTAGTGTTCAAAATTGCCCTTAGTGTTGGGTGGAGGTGTTGACTTTGGGTAGGGTGCTCTTTCCAAGAGCCGGTGCAGACTCAATGGGCCGAATGGCCTCCTTCTGCACTGTAAATTCAATGATAATCTATGATTAATCTAGGACAAAGGTTCGGCACAACATTGTGGGCCGAAGGGCCTGTTCTGTGCTGTATTTTTCTATCTTCTATGTTCTATGAACCAGCAACGACACCAACAGCCCCAACCCCCCACCCAGGGAACCATACCCAAGGGAGCAATACCCCAGAGAGCCTGCTCCACCTTACGTGCCCCGGGAATCATGTTACAACTGTGGGCAACCAGGACACTTCGCCCGAAATTGCAGGAGACCCCCACCACCAGCTAGACTCGCCCCCAGATATGAAAGAGAACACCACCCACAGCAGCTACAAGGTCCCAGCTGCCCCATGCAAACTGTGAGCGCTTACCCACCACTTCTCATGGCAGCGTTACCTCAGCAAGGCCACTTCATTTTTCTTTCTCTCCTCCTTCCTCTCTTCTTCGGTCACACTACACTGCCTCCATATGCTAGTTACACCCCAGTCCAAATGTGATTTACGATGTTCTTTCTGATGGAACCTGCAGCATGTTTGTTGAATGTTTGTTCGTTAATGTTATCGTTAAGTGTTGTGTGTAAACTCGAAAGTTTTTGACGGCCCCACGTCACCACTCCTTTAACGCCCCCCGGCTGTTAATGGAACAAGCTTGTCCCAGACAATAGTTCAGAGGAACTAGTCTGTCGACGGAACCCGACTCATAGTTACTCTCCTAATTCGAGAGGCAGCCCCCACGACGCCCACATTCTTACCCGTTCTTGCCGGTTGCTCAGGCAGTGGAGAAATGACATTGGTCCCCGCCCTGCCTGAGGACCCCCCTCTGGTCAACTAAGCTCGAGTCGAGCACATACAGCATTGATCACCGTCCTACCCGGGGATCCCATCCAAATCTTACCCGCCACGGCCCATACGCACCCATTTTTGGCTCATTACGTTCAAAATTCTTTTGTTTGGTTTTGGCAACCCTTAGGTTGCTTCCCTCAAACACTGGGATGGTAAATCACACAGGCTGCGAGACGGCTCGCAGTACGGCAGTATTTTCTTAGATGTCTAGTCCAAATATTCAGTTAAAAAAAAATGAAGGAGTCACACATGGTGACCAATTATAAAGGGAAATTGGCACTAAAAGACAGACATGCTAACGTACAAACATGTTAAACAAGATAGTAACAGAAACTATGCTTGATTTACAGAATTCCTGAAGGTCCAGGAAGAGAGACGAGACAAAAAGGAAGAGAAGAAAGGAAAAGAAGAGAACAATGAAGACGGCATACGTGTTTTTGTTATAATGTATATGCGGTTACGCGCAGACGCGAACCCCCTGACCCCAAACCCCCCGGCCGTCAATGATTCACTTCCCCATAGCACCCAGAGCCCAGTGACAAGTAACAACACACCATCATGGTGTGATACGTTTGTAACCTGGTACTCCCTTTCATACGTAATTGAATCCCTTTTAGTATTGGCGATATTCTGCAGCATCGTGCAGACTATCCGAATGAGGAAATGGCGAAGGAGAGCTTACCGCTCTCGCACCCCGGTATACAGGATGAGATCCCCTATTTTTGGTTTTCACCAGGCCCCCGAACCCCGTGATCTACAATAAAAGGACATTCGTTCGGCGTCATTTTGTGAATAAAGACAACTGAGAGAATGTAAACCTCTGTGCCTGACTGCCAAGCCAGAGGAACTTGTGTTGCTGCTATTTGTACATTTAAAGTGTTGTAGATTATTTTTGATTGTTTGAGTGAGGATAGTTTATTGAGGATAGTTCGAGGTACCGGTTTTTTAATGTTGTAATGCATGTCCCTGTTGTGACATAACGCCACTTAGAATTGTCAGTTAAAAAATGTTTGCATAGTTGTGGTCAGTGTAGAGGCCATGGAAGAATGCTCGCCGGGTCAGGAAGTGAAGACGACGCAGTTATGTGATCCTTCACGCTTCGCATTAGGGATCACAAGGAGGGCGTGTAGCCACTTGGGTTGGCCAGATCCCGACTTAAAATGGAGGTCCGCAAAGAATGCAGGGAAATTCAGCCAAGCCAGGAAAAACTAGCAGGTGCAAAGTTTCCTGTGTATTAGAACTTGCAGAAACCGAGACAGCACTGAAACCAACAGCCATCTTCATATTAATGAGCGATCCCCGGGAACAATTGAAACATGTAAGGTGAATAAGGCCAAGCCAGACTCCTCGGCGCCAGCAGGAGCCAAGACAAAGGAAGGCCAATGGACACTCAGGGACCGCCCAGCGATCAGGGAACAATTCCAGTATTGGAGAAATCGATCCAAGTGATCGGAACGTAGTCCAGTCACTTGGAACCAGATACGGGGTCAGCCCCGAAGTGGCGTGAAGCCCCTGGGGACTATAAAATAGAGTCCCAAGATCAATTTGTCCTTCTTGGCAGAGTCACTCAGCAACACGAAACAACCCTTGATAGTGACCTGCCTAGTTGCCGCATCAACAAAGTAAGTCTCCAATCAACGCTCGCTACGAGATAGGCGCTCCTAGCTATCAGTCCATACCAGCTTTGAATCCTGCAGACTCAGATCGATCGAAAAGCCATTTGTTCCCCTGACCTGTTGGGCCAGTTCCGAAGATAAGTATAGGCCTTTTAGTGTTAGAGATAGTCTAGTAAGTAGAGTTTATGCATGAGTAGAGATTGACTGTGTATAATAAATGTGTTTTGATTTTAATCTTTCTAATTGGTGTGTTGAGTTATTGATCAGCATTTGAACTTGAACCTCGTGGCGGTATCATAACCTGGCGACTCTAGAGCAGAGGTTATAGAAACAGAGCAAATTAAGTAAAGACACAACGAGCAACAAATTAAGAGCCAACCAAAGTTAGCAACAACAGACACACAAACATCCACTTACACACACACAAACATCCACTTACACACACACACACACATCCACTTACACACACACACACATCCACTTACACACACACAAACATCCACTTACACACACACACACATCCACTTACACACACACAAACATCCACTTACACACACACACACATACACACACAAACATCCACTTACACACACACACACATCCACTTACACACACACACACACACACACACACAAACATCCACTTAAACACACATCCACTTACACACACACACACATCCACTTACACACACACACACATCCACTTACACACACACAAACATCCACTTACACACACACATACAAACATCCACTTACACACTCACACACAAACATCCAATTACACACACACACAAACATCCAATTACACACACACAAACATCCACTTACACACACACAAACATCCACTCACACACACAAACATCCACTTACACACACAAACATCCACTTACACACACACACACACACACACAAACATCCACTTACACACACATCCACTTACACACACACACACATCCACTTACACACACACACACATCCACTTACACACACACATACAAACATCCACTTACACACTCACACACAAACATCCAATTACACACACACAAACATCCAATTACACACACACAAACATCCACTTACACACACACAAACATCCACTCACACACACAAACATCCACTTACACACACACAAACATCCACTTACACACACACAAATATCCACTTACACACACACAAACATCCACTTACACACACACAAACATCCACTTACACACACACAAATATCCACTTAGACACACACAAACATCCACTTACACACACACACAAACATCCACTTACACACACACACAAACATCTACTTACACACACACAAACATCCACTTACACACACACACAAACATCTACTTACACACACACACAAACATCCACTTACACACACACACAAACATCTACTTACACACACACAAACATCCACTTACACACACACAAACATCCACTTACACACACACAAACATCCACTTACACACACACACAAACATCTACTTACACACACACACAAACATCCACTTACACACACACACAAACATCTACTTACACACACACAAACATTTACTTACACACACACAAACATCCACTTACACAAACATCTACTTACACACACACACAAACATCTACTTACACACACACAAACATCTACTTACACACACACACAAACATCTACTTACACACACACACAAACATCTACTTACACACACGCACAAACATCTACTTACACACACACACAAATATCCACTTACACACACACACAAACATCCACTTACACACACACACACACAAACATCCACTTACACACACACACAAACATCTACTTACACACACACACAAACATCCACTTACACACACACACAAACATCCACTTACACACACACACAAACATCTACTTACACACACACAAACATCCACTCACACACACACACAAACATCCACTTACACACACACACAAACATCTACTTACACACACACACAAACATCCACTTACACACACACACAAACATCTACTTACACACACACAAACATCCACTTACACACACACACAAACATCTACTTACACACACAGACAAACATCTACTTACACACACACACCAACATCCACTCACACACACACACAAACATCCACTTACACACACACACAAACATCCACTCACACACACACACAAACATCCACTTACACACACACACAAACATCTACTTACACACACACACAAACATCCACTTACACACACACACAAACATCCACTTACACACACACACAAACATCTACTTACACACACACAAACATCCACTCACACACACACACCAACATCCACTCACACACACACAGACAAGGGAGTCACCGGCAAGGTCCCCATCACCTCCTTCTCCCTCGGGGTGTCGAGTGGAGCCCAGGCTACTCAATGGAGCTGTGCTATCCCATGAGGCTCCCCCATCACCTGGCGCTGCCAGCTGTGGAGGCTGCTCTGGTCTCGACCAGGGTCTGCACACTCGCAGCTGTGGAGCACAGAGAGTGGGCCATCTGGGACCACGCCACATCACACTGCGACTGTGCACCACCTTCTCGGTCTGTGTCGCATCAGCCAGTGACTCGGCCATTTCCCTTTGTGACTGGGCCACGCTCACACGTGCCGCTGCGATGTCCAAGTAGCTCTCACACATGGCTGTCTGTGAGAGGGCGGCCCTGTCCTGGGCCTTGGCCACTGCCTGTACAGAATGCCCCAGGCCTTGGACACGCTGATCCATGACCAAAACCGTCTCCCTCAATGCCTCCACCATGGACGCCACCCGTGTGATGTTGGCCTGGGTGGCACGCATGACCGGCACCACCTCCTGTTCCTGCACGGGTTAGACTCCTCCAACTGCGCCTACAAGTACTGGATGCTCGCCAACAACCCCTCATGTAGTCCCTGGCGCTGCGACTGCATCACCACAATCGATGGGACTGTCCGTCCCAGAAACCTGAAACCCGTCTGGACGGCAACGAGTCCCTGGGGTCGGCCTGTCCTCCGACCATCCACCCCTTGGGTTTTCCTACCTCCACCGGCTGTACTGGAACAGCTTTATGGTGAGAACCAGGTAGTGTCCCAGGAGTCTCT
This sequence comes from Scyliorhinus torazame, assembly GCF_047496885.1. Classification (NCBI taxonomy): domain Eukaryota; kingdom Metazoa; phylum Chordata; class Chondrichthyes; order Carcharhiniformes; family Scyliorhinidae; genus Scyliorhinus; species Scyliorhinus torazame. Next base: position 133,298,753 of record NC_092727.1, read on the forward strand.
TCACGAAAGTGCCCGACCGAGGTGAGTGTCTCTGGGACAGTGGAGGGTTCTGGAGACACTGTGACGGGAAATCCGTGTCATCCCCGGACTCGAGCTCCGGGGTGTCCTGGCTCTCGGCTCCCATCCATGTCGGTGTCATCGTCGCTGGTCAACACCTGGGGCTGTGGCTGGCGTTGGGGCGGGGGCACCAGATGGACCGGCCCCATCCCCAGCAGGTCCTGTAAGACACCAGACAAGACGCATGACTAGACCGCGGGCTGGGGGGTGGAGTGGGGGTGGGGGTGGTGTTGGGGGCGGGGTTGACACGTGTCATGGGGGAACTGCAACTCAGCGGGGTCTCACTTCCGCCCACGGTCGGTCTCCACCCCGGCGACTGCCCTTTCCTGGGACCCGCTGACCATGTCCAGGGCCCTCTGCTCGGCCACGGTGAAGGGCCACAGGTCCGGCGGTCCCCCTCCTGTCTTCTCCTGCCCCCAGCGGTGATTGGCGGCCTTCACCTGGGGGGGACGAATGCACAGTGTTAGACAGTCCCCGCAGCTCATGGGTGGGTAGCTGGTGGCCCCAGTGGCCATGGCGGCCGGTATGAGTGTCGTCAGGTGGTGCATGGTGGGGGGTATGGCCGCCCTTCGGGTGGGAGGGGGGGTCGGGTTACAGGTGTGACAGACACGGGTTGTGCCAGGTGCCACCCTGCCCGCCCTGAGGAGGCCGGTGCGGACGGTGTTGCTCACGGTGCTGACCGCCTCTGCCATTCGTGCCCAGGCACGGCGAACGGCAGCGGTCGGCAGCCTGCTTCCCAGTCCGGGGTACAGGGTGCCCACTTCTCCCTCATACATCCAGCAGGATCTCCAGCTCGGCATCCGTGAAACGGGGCGCCGTTGCCCTCGCTGCCATCTTGTTGTCTGGGGTGGTATGTGCGGGGAGTGCACTGTGTGCGGGGAGTGCAGTGTGTGGGGAGTGCAGTGTGTGCGGGGAGTGCACTGTGTGCGGGGAGTGCAGTGTGTACGGGGAGTGCAGTGTGTGCGGGGAGTGCAGTGTGTGCGGGGAGTGCAGTGTGTGCGGGGAGTGCAGTGTGTGCGGGGAGTGCAGTGTGTGTGGGGAGTGCAGTGTGTGTGGGGAGTGCAGTGTGTGCGGGGAGTGCAGTGTGTGCAGGGAGTGCAGTGTGTGTGGGGAGTGCAGTGTGTGCGGGGAGTGCAGTGTGCGCGGGGAGTGCAGTGTGTGCGGGGAGTGCAGTGTGTGTGGGGAGTGCAGTGTGTGGGGAGGGCGGTGTGTGCGGGGAGAGCAGTGTGTGCGGGGAGTGCGGTGTGTGTGGGGAGTGCAGTGCGCGGGGAGTGCAGTGTGTGTGGGGAGTGCAGTGTGTGTGGGGAGTGCAGTGTGTGCGGGGAGTGCAGTGTGTGGGGGGAGTGCAGTGTGTGCGGGGAGTGCGGTGTGTGTGGGGAGTGCAGTGCGCGGGGAGTGCAGTGTGTGCGGGGAGTGCAGTGTGTGTGTGGAGTGCAGTGTGTGCGGGGAGTGCAGTGTGTGTGGGGAGGGCGGTGTGTGCGGGGAGTGCAGTGTGTGCGGGGAGTGCGGTGTGTGTGGGGAGTGCAGTGTGTGTGGGGAGTGCAGTGTGTGCGGGGAGTGCAGTGTGTGTGGGGAGTGCAGTGTGTGCGGGGAGTGCAGTGTGTGCGGGGAGGGCGGTGTGTGCGGGGAGTGCAGTGTGTGCGGGGAGTGCAGTGTGTGTGGGGAGGGCGGTGTGTGCGGGGAGTGCAGTGTGTGCGGGGAGTGCGGTGTGTGTGGGGAGTGCAGTGTGTGTGGGGAGTGCAGTGTGTGCGGGGAGTGCAGTGTGTGTGGGGAGTGCAGTGTGTGTGGGGAGTGCAGTGTGTGCGGGGAGTGCAGTGTGTGCGGGGAGTGCAGTGTGTGCGGGGAGTGCGGTGTGTGTGGGGAGTGCAGTGTGTGTGGGGAGTGCAGTGTGTGCGGGGAGTGCAGTGTGTGTGGGGAGTGCAGTGGGTGTGGGGAGTGCAGTGTGTGCGGGGAGTGCAGTGTGTGCGGGGAGTGCAGTGTGTGTGGGGAGTGCAGTGTGCGTGGGGAGAGCAGTGTGTGCGGGGAGTGCAGTGTGTGCGGGAAGGGCAGTGTGTGTGGGGAGTGCAGTGTGTGTGTGTGGGGAGTGCAGTGTGTGTGGGGAGTGCCGTGTGTGTGGGGAGTGCAGTGTGTGCGGGGAGTGCAGTGTGTGTGGGGAGTGCAGTGTGTGCGGGGAGTGCAGTGTGTGTGGGGAGTGCAGTGTGTGTGGGGAGGGCGGTGTGTGCGGGGAGTGCAGTGTGTGTGTGTGGGGAGTGCAGTGTGTGTGGGGAGTGCAGTGTGTGTGGGGAGTGCAGTGTGTGTGGGGAGTGCAGTGTGTGCGGGGAGTGCAGTGTGTGTGTGTGGGGAGTGCAGTGTGTGCGGGGAGTGCAGTGTGTGTGTGCAGGGAGTGCAGTGTGTGTGGGGAGTGCAGTGTGTGTGTGCAGGGAGTGCAGTGTGTGTGTGCAGGGAGTGCAGTGTGTGTGGGGAGTGCAGTGCGCGGGGAGGGCAGTGTGTGGGGGGAGTGCAGTGTGTGCGGGGAGTGCACTGTGTGTGGGGAGTGCAGTGTGTGTGGGGAGTGCAGTGTGTGCGGGGAGTGCAGTGTGTGCGGGGAGTGCAGTGTGTGTGGGGAGTGCAGTGTGTGCGGGGAGTGCAGTGTGCGCGGGGAGTGCAGTGTGTGCGGGGAGTGCAGTGTGTGTGGGGAGTGCAGTGTGTGGGGAGGGCGGTGTGTGCGGGGAGTGCAGTGTGTGCGGGGAGTGCAGTGTGTGTGTGGAGTGCAGTGTGTGCGGGGAGTGCAGTGTGTGTGGGGAGTGCAGTGTGTGTGGGGAGGGCGGTGTGTGCGGGGAGTGCAATGTGTGTGGGGAGTGCAGTGTGTGTGGGGAGGGCGGTGTGTGCGGGGAGTGCGGTGTGTGTGGGGAGTGCAGTGTGTGCGGGGAGTGCACTGTGTGCGGGGAGTGCAGTGTGTGTGCGGGGAGTGCAGTGTGTGCGGGGAGTGCGGTGTGTGTGGGGAGTGCAGTGTGTGTGGGGAGTGCAGTGTGTGCGGGGAGTGCAGTGTGTGTGGGGAGTGCAGTGTGTGTGGGGAGTGCAGTGTGTGCGGGGAGTGCAGTGTGTGCGGGGAGTGCAGTGTGTGTGGGGAGTGCAGTGTGCGTGGGGAGAGCAGTGTGTGCGGGGAGTGCAGTGTGTGCGGGAAGGGCAGTGTGTGTGGGGAGTGCAGTGTGTGTGTGTGGGGAGTGCAGTGTGTGTGGGGAGTGCCGTGTGTGTGGGGAGTGCAGTGTGTGCGGGGAGTGCAGTGTGTGTGGGGAGTGCAGTGTGTGCGGGGAGTGCAGTGTGTGTGGGGAGTGCAGTGTGTGTGGGGAGGGCGGTGTGTGCGGGGAGTGCAGTGTGTGTGGGGAGTGCAGTGTGTGTGGGGAGGGCGGTGTGTGCGGGGAGTGCGGTGTGTGTGGGGAGTGCAGTGTGTGTGGGGAGGGCGGTGTGTGCGGGGAGTGCGGTGTGTGTGGGGAGTGCAGTGTGTGTGGGGAGTGCAGTGTGTGCGGGGAGTGCAGTGTGTGTGGGGAGTGCAGTGTGTGTGGGGAGTGCAGTGTGTGCGGGGAGTGCAGTGTGTGCGGGGAGTGCAGTGTGTGTGGGGAGTGCAGTGTGCGTGGGGAGAGCACTGTGTGCGGGGAGTGCAGTGTGTGCGGGAAGGGCAGTGTGTGTGGGGAGTGCAGTGTGTGTGTATGGGGATTGCAGTGTGTGTGGGGAGTGCAGTGTGTGCGGGAAGGGCAGTGTGTGTGGGGAGTGCAGTGTGTGTGTGTGGGGAGTGCAGTGTGTGTGGGGAGAGCAGTGTGTGCGGGGAGTGCAGTGTGTGCGGGAAGGGCAGTGTGTGTGGGGAGTGCAGTGTGTGTGTGTGGGGAGTGCAGTGTGTGTGGGGAGAGCAGTGTGTGTGGGGAGTGCAGCGTGTGCGGGGAGTGCAGTGTGCGGGGGGAGTGCAGTGTGTGCGGGGAGTGCAGTGTGTGTGGGGAGTGCAGTGTGTGGGGAGTGCAGTGTGTGTGGGGAGTGCAGTGTGTGCGGGGAGTTCAGTGTGTGCGGGGAGTGCAGTGTGTGCGGGGAGTGCAGTGTGTGCGGGGAGTGCAGTGTGTGCGGGGAGGGCGGTGTGTGTGGGGAGTGCAGTGTGCGGGGGGAGTGCAGTGTGTGCGGAGAGTGCAGTGTGTGCGGGGAGGGCGGTGTGTGCGGGGAGTGCGGTGTGTGCGGGGAGTGCAGTGTGTGTGGGGAGTGCAGTGTGTGCGGGGAGTGCAGTGTGTGTGGGGAGTGCAGTGTGTGTGGGGAGTGCAGTGTGTGGGGAGTGCAGTGTGTGCGGGGAGTGCAGTGTGTGCGGGGAGTGCAGTGTGTGCGGGGAGTGCAGTGTGTGTGGGCAGTGCAGTGTGTGTGGGGAGTGCAGTGTGTGCGGGGAGTGCAGTGTGTGCGGGGAGTGGGGAGTGCAGTGTGTGTGGGGAGTGCAGTGTGTGGGGGGAGTGCAGTGTGTGTGGGGAGTGCAGTGTGTGCGGGGAGTGCAGTGTGCGGGGAGTGCAGTGTGTGTGGGGAGTGCAGTGTGTGCGGGGAGTGCAGTGTGTGTGGGGAGTGCAGTGTGTGTGGGGAGTGCAGTGTGTGCGGGGAGTGCAGTGTGTGCGGGGAGTGGGGAGTGCAGTGTGTGTGGGGAGTGCAGTGTGTGGGGGGAGTGCAGTGTGTGTGGGGAGTGCAGTGTGTGCGGGGAGTGCAGTGTGCGGGGAGTGCAGTGTGTGTGGGGAGTGCAGTGTGTGCGGGGAGTGCAGTGTGTGTGGGGAGTGCAGTGTGTGCGGGGAGTGCAGTGTGTGCGGGGAGTGGGGAGTGTAGTGTGTGTGGGGAGTGCAGTGTGTGGGGGGAGTGCAGTGTGTGTGGGGAGTGCAGTGTGTGCGGGGAGTGCAGTGTGCGGGGAGTGCAGTGTGTGTGGGGAGAGCAGTGTGTGCGGGGAGTGCAGTGTGTGCGGGGAGTGCAGTGTGTGCGGGGAGTGGGGAGTGCAGTGTGTGTGGGGAGTGCAGTGTGTGGGGGGAGTGCAGTGTGTGTGGGGAGTGCAGTGTGTGCGGGGAGTGCAGTGTGTGCGGGGAGTGCAGTGTGTGCGGGGAGTGCAGTGTGTGCGGGGAGTGCAGTGTGTGCGGGGAGTGCAGTGTGTGTGGGGAGTGCAGTGTGTGAGGGGAGTGCAGTGTGTGTGGGGAGTGCAGTGTGTGTGGGGAGTGCAGTGTGTGAGGGGAGTGCAGTGTGTGTGGGGAGTGCAGTGTGTGTGGGGAGTGCAGTGTGTGTGGGGAGTGCAGTGTGTGTGGGGAGTGCAGTGTGTGCGGGGAGGGCAGTGTGTGCGGGGAGTGCAGTGTGTGCGGGGAGTGCAGTGTGTGCGGGGAGTGCAGTGTGTGTGGGGAGTGCAGTGTGTGCGGGGAGTGCAGTGTGTGGGGGGAGTGCAGTGTGTGTGGGGAGTGCAGTGTGTGTGGGGAGTGCAGTGTGTGTGGGGAGTGCAGTGTGTGTGGGGAGTGCAGTGTGTGCGGGGAGTGCAGTGTGTGTGTGTGGGGAGTGCAGTGTGTGCGGGGAGTGCAGTGTGTGTGTGCAGGGAGTGCAGTGTGTGTGGGGAGTGCAGTGTGTGTGTGCAGGGAGTGCAGTGTGTGTGGGGAGTGCAGTGTGTGCGGGGAGTGCAGTGTGTGTGTGTGGGTAGTGCAGTGTGTGCGGGGAGTGCAGTGTGTGTGTGTGGGGAGTGCAGTGTGTGCGGGGAGGGCAGTGTGTGCGGGGAGTGCAGTGTGTGTGGGGAGTGCAGTGTGCGGGGAGTGCAGTGTGTGTGGGGAGTGCAGTGTGTGCGGGGAGTGCAGTGTGTGTGGGGAGTGCAGTGTGTGTGGGGAGTGCAGTGTGTGCGGGGAGTGCAGTGTGTGCGGGGAGTGCAGTGTGTGAGGAGAATGCAGTGTGTGCGGGGAGTGCAGTGTGTGTGGGGAGTGCAGTGTGTGTGGGGAGCGCAGTGTGTGCGTGGAGTGCAGTGTGTGTGTGTGGGGAGTGCAGTGTGTGTGGGGAGTGCAGTGTGTGCGTGGAGTGCAGTGTGTGTGTGTGGGGAGTGCAGTGTGTGCGGGGAGTGCAGTGTGTGGGGGGAGTGCAGTGTGTGCGGGGAGTGCAGTGTGTGTGGGGAGTGCAGTGTGTGTGGGGAGTGCAGTGTGTGTGGGGAGTGCAGTGTGTGTGGGGAGTGCAGTGTGTGCGGGGAGTGCAGTGTGTGGGGGGAGTGCAGTGTGTGTGGGGAGTGCAGTGTGTGTGGGGAGTGCAGTGTGTGTGGGGAGTGCAGTGTGTGTGGGGAGTGCAGTGTGTGCGGGGAGTGCAGTGTGTGTGTGTGGGGAGTGCAGTGTGTGCGGGGAGTGCAGTGTGTGTGTGCAGGGAGTGCAGTGTGTGTGGGGAGTGCAGTGTGTGTGTGCAGGGAGTGCAGTGTGTGTGTGCAGGGAGTGCAGTGTGTGTGGGGAGTGCAGTGCGCGGGGAGGGCAGTGTGTGCGGGGAGTGCAGTGTGTGCGGGGAGTGCAGTGTGTGCGGGGAGTGCAGTGTGTGCGGGGAGTGCAGTGTGTGCGGGGAGTTCAGTGTGTGTGGGGAGTGCAGTGTGTGTGTGTGGGGAGTGCAGTGTGTGTGGGGAGTGCAGTGTGTGCGGGGAGTGCAGTGTGTGTGTGTGGGGAGTGCAGTGTGTGTGGGGAGTGCAGTGTGTGTGTGCAGGGAGTGCAGTGTGTGTGGGGAGTGCAGTGCGCGGGGAGGGCAGTGTGTGCGGGGAGTGCAGTGTGTGCGGGGAGTGCAGTGTGTGCGGGGAGTGCAGTGTGTGCGGGGAGTGCAGTGTGTGCGGGGAGTGCAGTGTGTGTGGGGAGTGCAGTGTGTGTGTGTGGGGAGTGCAGTGTGTGTGGGGAGTGCAGTGTGTGTGTGCAGGGAGTGCAGTGTGTGCGGGGAGGGCAGTGTGTGCGGGGAGTGCAGTGTGTGCGGGGAGTGCAGTGTGTGTGGGGAGTGCAGTGTGTGTGTGTGGGGAGTGCAGTGTGTGTGGGGAATGCAGTGTGTGCGGGGAGTGCAGTGTGTGTGTGCGGGGAGGGCAGTGTGTGCGGGGAGTGCAGTGTGTGCGGGGAGTGCAGTGTGTGTGGGGAGTGCAGTGTGTGTGTGCGGGGAGTGCACTGTGTGCGGGGAGTGCAGTGTGTCCGGGGAGTGCACTGTGTGCGGGGAGTGCAGTGTGTGCGGGGAGTGCAGTGTGTGTGGGGAGTGCAGTGTGTGTGGGGAGTGCAGTGTGTGTGTGTGGGGAGTGCAGTGTGTGTGGGGAGTGCAGTGTGTGTGGGGAGTGCAGTGTGTGTGGGGAGTGCAGTGTGTGAGGGGAGTGCAGTGTGTGTGGGGAGTGCAGTGTGTGCGGGGAGTGCAGTGTGTGCGGGGAGTGCAGTGTGTGCGGGGAGTGCAGTGTGGAGAGTGCAGTGTGTGTGGGGAGTGCAGTGTGTGCGGGGAGTGCAGTGTGTGTGGGGAGTGCAGTGTGTGCAGGGAGCGCACTGTGTGCGGGGAGTGCAGTGTGTGTGGGGAGTGCAGTGTGGGTGGGGAGTGCAGTGTGTGCGGGGAGTGCAGTGTGTGGGGGAAGTGCAGTGTGTGCGGGGAGTGCGGTGTGTGTGGGGAGTGCAGTGTGTGCGGGGAGTGCAGTGTGCGGGGAGGGCAGTGTGTGCGGGGAGAGCAGTGTGTGCGGGGAGAGCAGTGTGTGCGGGGAGTGCGGTGTGTGTGGGGAGTGCAGTGTGTGCGGGGAGTGCAGAGTGTGCGGGGAGTGCAGTGTGTGCGGGGAGTGCAGTGTGTGCGGGGAGTGCAGTGTGTGCGGGGAGTGCAGTGCGCGGGGAGTGCAGTGTGTGTGGGGAGTGCAGTGTGTGCGGGGAGTGCAGTGTGCGGGGGGAGTGCAGTGTGTGCGGGGAGTGCAGTGTGTGCGGGGAGTGCAGTGTGTGCGGGGAGTGCAGTGTGTGAGGGGAGTGCAGTGTGTGCGGGGAGTGCAGTGTGTGCGGGGAGTGCAGTGTGTGTGGGGAGTGCAGTGTGCGGGGGGAGTGCACTGTGTGCGGGGAGTGCAGTGTGTGTGGGGAGTGCAGTGTGTGCGGGGAGTGCAGTGTGTGCGGGGAGTGCAGTGTGTGCGGGGAGTGCGGTGTGCGAGGGGAGTGCAGTGTGTGTGGGGAGTGCAGTGTGTGAGGGGAGTGCAGAGTGTGTGGGGAGTGCAGTGTGTGTGGGGAGTGCAGTGTGTGCGGGGAGTGCAGTGTGTGCGGGGAGTGCAGTGTGTGTGGGGAGTGCAGTGTGTGCGGGGAGTGCAGTGTGTGCGGGGAGTGCAGTGTGTGCGGGGAGTGCAGTGTGTGCGGGGAGTGCAGTGTGCGGGGGTGTGCAGTGTGTGCGGGGAGTGCAGTGTGTGTGGGGAGTGCAGTGTGTGCGGGGAGTGCAGTGTGCGGGGAGTGCAGTGTGTGCGGGGAGTGCAGTGTGTGTGGGGAGTGCAGTGTGTGCGGGGAGTGCAGTGTGTGCGGGGAGTGCAGTGTGTGTGGGGAGTGCAGTGTGTGCGGGGAGTGCAGTGTGTGCGGGGAGTGCAGTGTGTGCGGGGAGTGCAGTGTGTGTGGGGAGTGCAGTGTGTGCGGGGAGTGCAGTGTGCGGGGAGTGCAGTGTGTGCGGGGAGTGCAGTGTGTTCGGGGAGCGCAGTGTGTGCGGGGAGTGCAGTGTGTGCGGGGAGTGCGGTGTGTGCGGGGAGCGCAGTGTGTGCGGGGAGTGCAGTGTGTGCGGGGAGTGCAGTGTGTGCGGGGAGTGCAGTGTGTGTGGGGAGTGCAGTGTGTGCGGGGAGTGCAGTGTGTGCGGGGAGTGCAGTGTGTGCGGGGAGTGCAGTGTGTGCGGGGAGTGCAGTGTGCGGGGGTGTGCACTGTGTGCGGGGAGTGCAGTGTGTGTGGGGAGTGCAGTGTGTGCGGGGAGTGCAGTGTGTGCGGGAAGTGCAGTGTGTGCGGGGAGTGCAGTGTGTGCGGGGAGTGCAGTGTGTGTGGGGAGTGCAGAGTGTGTGGGGAGTGCAGTGTGTGCGGGGAGTGCAGTGTGTGCGGGAAGTGCAGTGTGTGCGGGGAGTGCAGTGTGTGCGGGGAGTGCAGTGTGTGCGGGGAGTGCAGTGTGTGCGGGGAGTGCAGTGTGTGCGGGGAGTGCAGTGTGAGCGGGGAGTGCAGTGTGTGCGGGGAGTGCAGTGTGTGCGGGGAGTGCAGTGTGAGCGAGGAGTGCAGTGTGTGTGGGGAGTGCAGTGTGTGCGGGGAGTGCAGTGTGTGTGGGGAGTGCAGTGTGTGTGGGGAGTGCAGTGTGTGTGTGTGGGGAGTGCAGTGTGTGTGGGGAGTGCAGTGTGTGTGGGGAGTGCAGTGTGTGTGGGGAGTGCAGTGTGTGCGGGGAGTGCAGAGTGTGCGGGGAGTGCAGTGTGTGCGGGGAGTGCAGTGTGTGCGGGGAGTGCAGTGTGTGCGGGGAGTGCAGTGTGTGTGGGGAGTGCAGTGCGCGGGGAGTGCAGTGTGTGTGGGGAGTGCAGTGTGTGCGGGGAGTGCAGTGTGCGGGGGGAGTGCAGTGTGTGCGGGGAGTGCAGTGTGTGTGGGGAGTGCAGTGTGTGCAGGGAGTGCCGTGTGTGTGGGGAGTGCAGTGTGTGCGGGGAGTGCAGTGTGTGCGGGGAGTACAGTGTGTGCGGGGAGTGCAGTGTGTGCGGGGAGTGCCGTGTGAGCGGGGAGTGCAGTGTGTGTGGGGAGTGCAGTGTGTGTGGGGAGTGCAGTGTGTGCGGGGATTGCAGTGTGTGTGGGGAGTGCAGTGTGTGCGGGGAGTGCAGTGTGTGCGGGGAGTGCAGTGTGAGCGGGGTGTGCAGTGTGTGTGGGGAGTGCAGTGTGTGTGGGGTGTGCAGTGTGTGTGGGGAGTGCAGTGTGTGCGGGGACTGCAGTGTGTGTGGGGAGTGCGGTGTGTGTGGGGAGTGCAGTGTGTGCGGGGAGTGCAGTGTGTGCGGGGAGTGCAGTGTGTGCGGGGAGTGCAGTGTGTGTGTGGGGGGAGTGCAGTGTGTGCGGGGACTGCAGTGTGTGTGGGGAGTGCGGTGTGTGTGGGGAGTGCAGTGTGTGCGGGGAGTGCAGTGTGTGGGGGGAGTGCAGTGTGTGTGGGGAGTGCAGTGTGTGAGGGGAGTGCAGTGTGCGGGGAGTGCAGTGTGTGGGGGGAGTGCAGTGTGTGTGGGGAGTGCAGTGTGTGAGGGGAGTGCAGTGTGTGTGGGGAGTACAGTGTGTGGGGAGTACAGTGTGTGGGTGGAGTGCAGTGTGTGAGGGGAGTGCAGTGTGTGCGAGGAGTACAGTGTGTTCGGGGAGTGCAGTGTGTGCGGGGAGTGCAGTGTGTGTGGGGAGTGCAGTGTGTGTGGGGAGTGTAATGTGTGTGTGCGGGGAGTGCAGTGTGTGCGGAGAGTGCAGTGTGGGCGGGGAGTGCAGTGTGTGGGGGGAGTGCAGTGTGTGCGGGGAGTGCAGTGTGTGTGGGGAGTGTAATGTGTGTGTGCGGCTGGGATGAGTGTGTGTGGGGAATGCAGTGTGTGTGGGGAGTGCAGTGTGTGCGGCGAGTGCAGTGTGTGTGGGGAGTGCAGTGTGTGCGGCTGGGATGAGTGTGTGTGGGGAGTGTAATGTGTGTGTGCGGCTGGGATGAGTCTGTGTGGGGAGTGTAATGTGTGTGTGTGGCTGGGATGAGTGTGTGGGGAGTGTAATGTGTGTGTGCGGCGGGGATGAGTGTGTGTGGGGAGTGTAATGTGTGTGAGGAGTGCAGTGTGTGTGGGGAGTGCAGTGTGTGTGGGGTGTGCAGTGTGTGCGGCTGGGATGAGTGTGTGTGGGGAGTGTAATGTGTGTGTGCGGCTGGGACGAGTGTGTGTGGAGAGTGTAATGTGTGTGTGCGGCTGGGATGAGTGTGCGTGGGGAGTGCAGTGTGTGCGGGGAGTGCAGTGTGTGGGGAGTGTAATGTGTACCTGCGGCTGGGATGAGTGTGTGTGGGGAGTGTAATGTGTGTGTGCGGCTGGGATGAGTGTGTGTGGGGAGTGTAATGTGTGTGTGTGGCTGGGATGAGTGTGTGTGGGGAGTGAAATGTGTGTGTGCGGCTGGGTTGAGTGTGTGTGGGGAGTGTAATGTGTGTGTGTGGCTGGGATGAGTGTGTGTGGGGAGTGTAATGTGTACCTGCGGCTGGGATGAGTGTGTGTGGGGAGTGCAGTGTGTGTGGGGCGTGTAATGTGTACCTGCGGCTGGGATGAGTGTGTGTGGGGAGTGTAATGTGTGTGTGTGGCTGGGATGAGTGTGTGTGGGGTGTGAAATGTGTGTGTGTGGCTGGGTTGACTGTGTGTGGGGAGTGTAATGTGTGTGTGTGGCTGGGATGAGTGTGTGTGGGGAGTGTAATGTGTACCTGCGGCTGGGATGAGTGTGTGTGGGGAGTGCAGTGTGTGTGGGGTGTGTAATGTGTACCTGCGGCTGGGATGAGTGTGTGTGGGGAGTGTAATGTGTGTGTGCGGCTGGGATGAGTGTGTGTGGGGAATGCAGTGTGTGGGGAGTTCAGTGTGTGTGGGGAGTGTAATGTGTGTGTGCGGCTGGGATGAGTGTGTGTGGGGAGTGTAATGTGTGTGTGCGGCTGGGATGAGTGTGTGTGGGGAGTGTAATGTGTGTGTGCGGCTGGGATGAGTGTGTGTGGGGAGTGTAATGTGTGTGTGCGGCTGGGATGAGTGTGTTTGGGGAGTGTAATGTGTGTGTGGGGCTGGGGTGAGTGTGTGTGGAGAGTGTAATGTGTGTGTGCGGCTGGGATGAGTGTGTGTGGGGAGTGTAATGTGTCTGTGGGGCTGGGATGAGTGTGTGTGGGGAGTGTAACTTGTGTGTGCGGCTGGGGTGAGTGTGTGTGGGGAGTGTAATGTGTGTGTGTGGCTGGGATGAGTGTGTGGGGAGTGTAATGTGTGTGTGCGGCGGGGATGAGTGTGTGTGGGGAGTGTAATGTGTGTGAGGAGTGCAGTGTGTGTGGGGAGTGCAGTGTGTGTGGGGGGAGTGCGGTGTGTGCGGGGAGTGCAGTGTGTGCGGGGAGTGCAGTGTGTGCGGGGAGTGCAGTGTGTGCGGGGAGTGCAGTGTGTGTGGGGAGTGCAGTGTGTGTGGGGAGTGCAGTGTGTGCGGGGAGTGCAGTGTGTGTGGGGAGTGCAGTGTGTGTGGGGAGGGCGGTGTGTGCGGGGAGTGCGGTGTGTGTGGGGAGTGCCGTGTGTGTGGGGAGTGCAGTGTGTGTGGGGAGTGCAGTGTGTGCGGGGAGTGCAGTGTGTGTGGGGAGTGCAGTGTGCGTGGGGAGAGCAGTGTGTGCGGGGAGTGCAGTGTGTGCGGGAAGGGCAGTGTGTGTGGGGAGTGCAGTGTGTGTGTGTGGGGAGTGCAGTGTGTGTGGGGAGTGCCGTGTGTGTGGGGAGTGCAGTGTGTGCGGGGAGTGCAGTGTGTGTGGGAAGTGCAGTGTGTGCGGGGAGTGCAGTGTGTGTGGGGAGTGCAGTGTGTGTGGGGAGGGCGGTGTGTGCGGGGAGTGCAGTGTGTGTGGGGAGTGCAGTGTGTGTGGGGAGGGCGGTGTGTGTGGGGAGGGCGGTGTGTGCGGGGAGTGCAGTGTGTGTGGGGAGTGCAGTGTGTGTGGGGAGTGCAGTGTGTGTGGGGAGGGCGGTGTGTGTGGGGAGGGCGGTGTGTGCGGGGAGTGCAGTGTGTGCGGGGAGTGCAGTGTGTGTGGGGAGTGCAGTGTGTGTGGGGAGTGCAGTGTGTGTGGGGAGGGCGGTGTGTGCGGGGAGTGCAGTGTGTGTGGGGAGGGCGGTGTGTGTGGGGAGGGCGGTGTGTGCGGGGAGTGCAGTGTGTGCGGGGAGTGCAGTGTGTGTGGGGAGTGCAGTGTGTGCGGGGAGTGCAGTGTGTGTGGGGAGTGCAGTGTGTGTGGGGAGGGCGGTGTGTGCGGGGAGTGCGGTGTGTGTGGGGAGTGCAGTGTGTGTGGGGAGGGCGGTGTGTGCGGGGAGTGCGGTGTGTGTGGGGAGTGCAGTGTGTGCGGGGAGTGCAGTGTGCGTGGGGAGAGCAGTGTGTGCGGGTAGTGCAGTGTGTGCGGGAAGGGCAGTGTGTGTGGGGAGTGCAGTGTGTGTGTGTGGGGAGTGCAGTGTGCGTGGGGAGAGCAGTGTGTGCGAGGAGTGCAGTGTGTGCGGGAAGGGCAGTGTGTGTGGGGAGTGCAGTGTGTGTGTGTGGGGAGTGCAGTGTGTGTGGGGAGAGCAGTGTGTGTGGGGAGTGCAGTGTGTGTGTGTGGGGAGTGCAGTGTGTGTGGGGAGTGCAGTGTGTGCGGGAAGGGCAGTGTGTGTGGGGAGTGCAGTGTGTGTGTGTGGGGAGTGCAGTGTGTGTGGGGAGAGCAGTGTGTGTGGGGAGTGCAGTGTGTGCGGGAAGGGCAGTGTGTGTGGGGAGTGCAGTGTGTGTGTGTGGGGAGTGCAGTGTGTGTGGGGAGAGCAGTGTGTGTGGGGAGTGCAGCGTGTGCGGGGAGTGCAGTGTGCGGGGGGAGTGCAGTGTGTGCGGGGAGGGCAGTGTGTGTGGGGAGTGCAGTGTGTGGGGAGTGCAGTGTGTGCGGGGAGTTCAGTGTGTGCGGGGAGTGCAGTGTGTGCGAGGAGTGCAGTGTGTGCGGGGAGTGCAGTGTGTGTGGGGAGTGCAGTGTGTGCGAGGAGTGCAGTGTGTGTGGGGAGTGCAGTGTGTGGGGAGTGCAGTGTGTGCGGGGAGTTCAGTGTGTGCGGGGAGTGCAGTGTGTGCGAGGAGTGCAGTGTGTGCGGGGAGTGCAGTGTGTGCGGGGAGTGCAGTGTGTGTGGGGAGTGCAGTGTGTGCGGGGAGGGCGGTGTGTGCGGGGAGTGCGGTGTGTGCGGGGAGTGCAGTGTGTGTGGGGAGGGCGGTGTGTTCGGGGAGTGCGGTGTGTGCGGGGAGTGCAGTGTGTGCGGAGAGTGCAGTGTGTGCGGGGAGGGCGGTGTGTGCGGGGAGTGCGGTGTGTGCGGGGAGTGCAGTGTGTGTGGGGAGTGCAGTGTGTGCGGGGAGTGCAGTGTGTGTGGGGAGTGCAGTGTGTGTGGGGAGTGCAGTGTGTGGGGAGTGCAGTGTGTGCGGGGAGTGCAGTGTGTGCGGGGAGTGCAGTGTGTGCGGGGAGTGCAGTGTGTGTGGGGAGTGCAGTGTGTGTGGGGAGTGCAGTGTGTGCGGGGAGTGCAGTGTGTGCGGGGAGTGGGGAGTGCAGTGTGTGTGGGGAGTGCAGTGTGTGGGGGGAGTGCAGTGTGTGTGGGGAGTGCAGTGTGTGCGGGGAGTGCAGTGTGCGGGGAGTGCAGTGTGTGTGGGGAGTGCAGTGTGTGCGGGGAGTGCAGTGTGTGTGGGGAGTGCAGTGTGTGCGGGGAGTGCAGTGTGTGCGGGGAGTGGGGAGTGCAGTGTGTGTGGGGAGTGCAGTGTGTGGGGGGAGTGCAGTGTGTGTGGGGAGTGCAGTGTGTGCGGGGAGTGCAGTGTGCGGGGAGTGCAGTGTGTGTGGGGAGAGCAGTGTGTGCGGGGAGTGCAGTGTGTGCGGGGAGTGCAGTGTGTGCGGGGAGTGGGGAGTGCAGTGTGTGTGGGGAGTGCAGTGTGTGCGGGGAGTGCAGTGTGTGTGGGGAGTGCAGTGTGTGCGGGGACTGCAGTGTGTGCGGGGAGTGCAGTGTGTGTGGGGAGTGCAGTGTGTGTGGGGAGTGCAGTGTGTGAGGGGAGTGCAGTGTGTGTGGGGAGTGCAGTGTGTGTGGGGAGTGCAGTATGTGTGGGGAGTGCAGTGTGTGTGGGGAGTGCAGTGTGTGCGGGGAGGGCAGTGTGTGCGGGGAGTGCAGTGTGTGCGGGGAGTGCAGTGTGTGCGGGGAGTGCAGTGTGTGCGGGGAGGGCAGTGTGTGCGGGGAGGGCAGTGTGTGCGGGGAGTGCAGTGTGTGCGGGGAGTGCAGTGTGTGCGGGGAGTGCAGTGTGTGCGGGGAGTGCAGTGTGTGCGGGGAGTGCAGTGTGTGCGGGGAGTGCAGTGTGTGAGGGGAGTGCAGTGTGTGCGGGGAGTGCAGTGTGTGGGGGGAGTGCAGTGTGTGTGGGGAGTGCAGTGTGTGTGGGGAGTGCAGTGTGTGTGGGGAGTGCAGTGTGTGTGGGGAGTGCAGTGTGTGTGGGGAGTGCAGTGTGTGCGGGGAGTGCAGTGTGTGTGTGTGGGGAGTGCAGTGTGTGCGGGGAGTGCAGTGTGTGTGTGCAGGGAGTGCAGTGTGTGTGGGGAGTGCAGTGTGTGTGTGCAGGGAGTGCAGTGTGTGTGGGGAGTGCAGTGTGTGCGGGGAGTGCAGTGTGTGTGTGTGGGGAGTGCAGTGTGTGCGGGGAGTGCAGTGTGTGTGTGTGGGGAGTGCAGTGTGTGCGGGGAGGGCAGTGTGTGCGGGGAGTGCAGTGTGTGTGGGGAGTGCAGTGTGCGGGGAGTGCAGTGTGTGTGGGGAGTGCAGTGTGTGCGGGGAGTGCAGTGTGTGTGGGGAGTGCAGTGTGTGTGGGGAGTGCAGTGTGTGCGGGGAGTGCAGTGTGTGCGGGGAGTGCAGTGTGTGAGGAGAATGCAGTGTGTGCGGGGAGTGCAGTGTGTGTGGGGAGTGCAGTGTGTGTGGGGAGTGCAGTGTGTGCGTGGAGTGCAGTGTGTGTGTGTGGGGAGTGCAGTGTGTGTGGGGAGTGCAGTGTGTGCGTGGAGTGCAGTGTGTGTGTGTGGGGAGTGCAGTGTGTGCGGGGAGTGCAGTGTGTGGGGGGAGTGCAGTGTGTGCGGGGAGTGCAGTGTGTGTGGGGAGTGCAGTGTGTGTGGGGAGTGCAGTGTGTGTGGGGAGTGCAGTGTGTGTGGGGAGTGCAGTGTGTGCGGGGAGTGCAGTGTGTGGGGGGAGTGCAGTGTGTGTGGGGAGTGCAGTGTGTGTGGGGAGTGCAGTGTGTGTGGGGAGTGCAGTGTGTGTGGGGAGTGCAGTGTGTGCGGGGAGTGCAGTGTGTGTGTGTGGGGAGTGCAGTGTGTGCGGGGAGTGCAGTGTGTGTGTGCAGGGAGTGCAGTGTGTGTGGGGAGTGCAGTGTGTGTGTGCAGGGAGTGCAGTGTGTGTGTGCAGGGAGTGCAGTGTGTGTGGGGAGTGCAGTGCGCGGGGAGGGCAGTGTGTGCGGGGAGTGCAGTGTGTGCGGGGAGTGCAGTGTGTGCGGGGAGTGCAGTGTGTGCGGGGAGTGCAGTGTGTGTGGGGAGTGCAGTGTGTGTGTGTGGGGAGTGCAGTGTGTGTGGGGAGTGCAGTGTGTGCGGGGAGTGCAGTGTGTGTGTGTGGGGAGTGCAGTGTGTGTGGGGAGTGCAGTGTGTGTGTGCAGGGAGTGCAGTGTGTGTGGGGAGTGCAGTGCGCGGGGAGGGCAGTGTGTGCGGGGAGTGCAGTGTGTGCGGGGAGTGCAGTGTGTGCGGGGAGTGCAGTGTGTGCGGGGAGTGCAGTGTGTGCGGGGAGTGCAGTGTGTGCGGGGAATGCAGTGTGTGTGGGGAGTGCAGTGTGTGTGTGTGGGGAGTGCAGTGTGTGTGGGGAGTGCAGTGTGTGTGTGCAGGGAGTGCAGTGTGTGCGGGGAGGGCAGTGTGTGCGGGGAGTGCAGTGTGTGCGGGGAGTGCAGTGTGTGTGGGGAGTGCAGTGTGTGTGTGTGGGGAGTGCAGTGTGTGTGGGGAATGCAGTGTGTGCGGGGAGTGCAGTGTGTGTGTGCGGGGAGGGCAGTGTGTGCGGGGAGTGCAGTGTGTGCGGGGAGTGCAGTTTGTGTGGGGAGTGCAGTGTGTGTGTGCGGGGAGTGCACTGTGTGCGGGGAGTGCAGTGTGTGCGGGGAGTGCACTGTGTGCGGGGAGTGCAGTGTGTGCGGGGAGCGCAGTGTGTGCGGGGAGTGCAGTGTGTGTGGGGAGTGCAGTGTGTGTGGGGAGTGCAGTGTGTGTGTGTGGGGAGTGCAGTGTGTGTGGGGAGTGCAGTGTGTGTGGGGAGTGCAGTGTGTGTGGGGAGTGCAGTGTGTGAGGGGAGTGCAGTGTGTGTGGGGAGTGCAGTGTGTGCGGGGAGTGCAGTATGTGCGGGGAGTGCAGTATGTGCGGGGAGTGCAGTGTGTGCGGGGAGTGCAGTGTGGAGAGTGCAGTGTGTGTGGGGAGTGCAGTGTGTGCGGGGAGTGCAGTGTGTGTGGGGAGTGCAGTGTGTGCAGGGAGTGCAGTGTGTGTGTGCAGGGAGTGCAGTGTGTGCGGGGAGGGCAGTGTGTGCGGGGAGTGCAGTGTGTGCGGGGAGTGCAGTGTGTGTGGGGAGTGCAGTGTGTGTGTGTGGGGAGTGCAGTGTGTGTGGGGAATGCAGTGTGTGCGGGGAGTGCAGTGTGTGTGTGCGGGGAGGGCAGTGTGTGCGGGGAGTGCAGTGTGTGCGGGGAGTGCAGTTTGTGTGGGGAGTGCAGTGTGTGTGTGCGGGGAGTGCACTGTGTGCGGGGAGTGCAGTGTGTGCGGGGAGTGCACTGTGTGCGGGGAGTGCAGTGTGTGCGGGGAGTGCAGTGTGTGCGGGGAGTGCAGTGTGTGTGGGGAGTGCAGTGTGTGTGGGGAGTGCAGTCTGTGTGTGTGGGGAGTGCAGTGTGTGTGGGGAGTGCAGTGTGTGTGGGGAGTGCAGTGTGTGTGGGGAGTGCAGTGTGTGAGGGGAGTGCAGTGTGTGTGGGGAGTGCAGTGTGTGCGGGGAGTGCAGTATGTGCGGGGAGTGCAGTATGTGCGGGGAGTGCAGTGTGTGCGGGGAGTGCAGTGTGGAGAGTGCAGTGTGTGTGGGGAGTGCAGTGTGTGCGGGGAGTGCAGTGTGTGTGGGGAGTGCAGTGTGTGCAGGGAGCGCACTGTGTGCGGGCAGTGCAGTGTGTGTGGGGAGTGCAGTGTGGGTGGGGAGTGCAGTGTGTGCGGGGAGTGCAGTGTGTGGGGGAAGTGCAGTGTGTGCGGGGAGTGCGGTGTGTGTGGGGAGTGCAGTGTGTGCGGGGAGTGCAGTGTGCGGGGAGGGCAGTGTGTGCGGGGAGAGCAGTGTGTGCGGGGAGAGCAGTGTGTGCGGGGAGTGCGGTGTGTGTGGGGAGTGCAGTGTGGGCGGGGAGTGCAGAGTGTGCGGGGAGTGCAGTGTGTGCGGGGAGTGCAGTGTGTGCGGGGAGTGCAGTGTGTGTGGGGAGTGCAGTGCGCGGGGGGAATGCAGTGTGTGTGGGGAGTGCAGTGTGTGCGGGGAGTGCAGTGTGCGGGGGGAGTGCAGTGTGTGCGGGGAGTGCAGTGTGTACGGGGAGTGCAGTGTGTGCGGGGAGTGCAGTGTGTGCGGGGAGTGCAGTGTGTGAGGGGAGTGCAGTGTGTGCGGGGAGTGCAGTGTGTGCGGGGAGTGCAGTGTGTGTGGGGAGTGCAGTGTGCGGGGGGAGTGCACTGTGTGCGGGGAGTGCAGTGTGTGTGGGGAGTGCAGTGTGTGCGGGGAGTGCAGTGTGTGCGGGGAGTGCGGTGTGTGCGGGGAGTGCGGTGTGCGAGGGGAGTGCAGTGTGTGTGGGGAGTGCAGTGTGTGTGGGGAGTGCAGTGTGTGTGGGGAGTGCAGTGTGTGCGGGGAGTGCAGTGTGTGCGGGGAGTGCAGTGTGTGTGGGGAGTGCAGTGTGTGCGGGGAGTGCAGTGTGTGCGGGGAGTGCAGTGTGTGCGGGGAGTGCAGTGTGTGCGGGGAGTGCAGTGTGTGCGGGGAGTGCAGTGTGTGTGGGGAGTGCAGTGCGCGGGGAGTGCAGTGTGTGTGGGGAGTGCAGTGTGTGCGGGGAGTGCAGTGTGCGGGGGGAGTGCAGTGTGTGCGGGGAGTGCAGTGTGTGTGGGGAGTGCAGTGTGTGCAGGGAGTGCCGTGTGTGTGGGGAGTGCAGTGTGTGCGGGGAGTGCAGTGTGTGCGGGGAGTACAGTGTGTGCGGGGAGTGCAGTGTGTGCGGGGAGTGCCGTGTCAGCGGGGAGTGCAGTGTGTGTGGGGAGTGCAGTGTGTGTGGGGAGTGCAGTGTGTGCGGGGACTGCAGTGTGTGTGGGGAGTGCAGTGTGTGCGGGGAGTGCAGTGTGTGCGGGGAGTGCAGTGTGAGCGGGGAGTGCAGTGTGTGCGGGGAGTGCAGTGTGTGTGGGGAGTGCAGTGTGAGCGGGGTGTGCAGTGTGTGTGGGGAGTGCAGTGTGTGTGGGGAGTGCAGTGTGTGTGGGGAGTGCAGTGTGTGCGGGGACTGCAGTGTGTGTGGGGAGTGCGGTGTGTGTGGGGAGTGCAGTGTGTGCGGGGAGTGCAGTGTGTGCGGGGAGTGCAGTGTGTGCGGGGAGTGCAGTGTGTGTGTGGGGGGAGTGCAGTGTGTGCGGGGACTGCAGTGTGTGTGGGGAGTGCGGTGTGTGTGGGGAGTGCAGTGTGTGCGGGGAGTGCAGTGTGTGGGGGGAGTGCA
The DNA here is from genome assembly GCF_047496885.1 of Scyliorhinus torazame. Lineage (NCBI taxonomy): Eukaryota > Metazoa > Chordata > Chondrichthyes > Carcharhiniformes > Scyliorhinidae > Scyliorhinus > Scyliorhinus torazame. The sequence goes on from NC_092727.1 coordinate 133,318,180, forward strand.
GTGTGTGTGGGGAGTGCAGTGTGTGAGGGGAGTGCAGTGTGCGGGGAGTGCAGTGTGTGGGGGGAGTGCAGTGTGTGTGGGGAGTGCAGTGTGTGAGGGGAGTGCAGTGTGTGTGGGGAGTACACTGTGTGGGGAGTACAGTGTGTGGGTGGAGTGCAGTGTGTGAGGGGAGTGCAGTGTGTGCGAGGAGTACAGTGTGTGCGGGGAGTGCAGTGTGTGCGGAGAGTGCAGTGTGTGTGGGGAGTGCAGTGTGTGTGGGGAGTGTAATGTGTGTGTGCGGGGAGTGCAGTGTGTGCGGGGAGTGCAGTGTGGGCGGGGAGTGCAGTGTGTGGGGGGAGTGCAGTGTGTGCGGGTAGTGCAGTGTGTGTGGGGAGTGTAATGTGTGTGTGCGGCTGGGATGAGTGTGTGTGGGGAATGCAGTGTGTGTGGGGAGTGCAGTGTGTGCGGGGAGTGCAGTGTGTGTGGGGAGTGCAGTGTGTGCGGCTGGGATGAGTGTGTGTGGGGAGTGTAATGTGTGTGTGCGGCTGGGATGAGTCTGTGTGGGGAGTGTAATGTGTGTGTGTGGCTGGGATGAGTGTGTGGGGAGTGTAATGTGTGTGTGCGGCAGGGATGAGTGTGTGTGGGGAGTGTAATGTGTGTGAGGAGTGCAGTGTGTGTGGGGAGTGCAGTGTGTGTGGGGAGTGCAGTGTGTGCGGCTGGGATGAGTGTGTGTGGGGAGTGTAATGTGTGTGTGCGGCTGGGATGAGTGTGTGTGGGGAGTGTAATGTGTGTGTGCGGCTGGGATGAGTGTGTGTGGGGAGTGTAATGTGTGTGTGTGGCTGGGATGAGTGTGTGTGGGGAGTGAAATGTGTGTGTGCGGCTGGGTTGAGTGTGTGTGGGGAGTGTAATGTGTGTGTGTGGCTGGGATGAGTGTGTGTGGGGAGTGTAATGTGTACCTGCGGCTGGGATGAGTGTGTGTGGGGAGTGCAGTGTGTGTGGGGTGTGTAATGTGTACCTGCGGCTGGGATGAGTGTGTGTGGGGAGTGCAGTGTGTGTGGGGCGTGTAATGTGTACCTGCGGCTGGGATGAGTGTGTGTGGGGAGTGTAATGTGTGTGTGTGGCTGGGATGAGTGTGTGTGGGGTGTGTAATGTGTGTGTGTGGCTGGGTTGAGTGTGTGTGGGGAGTGTAATGTGTGTGTGTGGCTGGGATGAGTGTGTGTGGGGAGTGTAATGTGTACCTGCGGCTGGGATGTGTGTGTGTGGGGAGTGCAGTGTGTGTGGGGTGTGTAATGTGTACCTGCGGCTGGGATGAGTGTGTGTGGGGAGTGTAATGTGTGTGTGCGGCTGGGATGAGTGTGTGTGGGGAATGCAGTGTGTGGGGAGTTCAGTGTGTGTGGGGAGTGTAATGTGTGTGTGCGGCTGGGATGAGTGTGTGTGGGGAGTGTAATGTGTGTGTGCGGCTGGGATGACTGTGTGTGGGGAGTGTAATGTGTGTGTGCGGCTGGGATGAGTGTGTGTGGGGAGTGTAATGTGTGTGTGGCTGGGATGAGTGTGTGTGGGGAGTGTAATGTGTGTGTGCGGCTGGGTTGAGTGTGTGTGGGGAGTGTAATGTGTGTGTGCGGCTGGGATGAGTGTGTGTGGGGAGTGTAATGTGTACCTGCGGCTGGGATGAGTGTGTGTGGGGAATGCAGTGTGTGGGGAGTGCAGTGTGTGTGGGGAGTGTAATGTGTACCTGCGGCTGGGATGAGTGTGTGTGGGGAGTGTAATGTGTGTGTGCAGCTGGGATGAGTGTGTGTGGGGAGTGTAATGTGTGTGTGGCTGGGATGAGTGTGTGTGGGGAGTGTAATGTGTGTGTGCGGCTGGGATGAGTGTGTGTGGGGAGTGTAATGTGTCTGTGGGGCTGGGATGAGTGTGTGTGGGGAGTGTAACTTGTGTGTGCGGCTGGGGTGAGTGTGTGTGGGGAGTGTAATGTGTGTGTGTGGCTGGGATGAGTGTGTGGGGAGTGTAATGTGTGTGTGCGGCGGGGATGAGTGTGTGTGGGGAGTGTAATGTGTGTGAGGAGTGCAGTGTGTGTGGGGAGTGCAGTGTGTGTGGGGAGTGCAGTGTGTGCGGCTGGGATGAGTGTGTGTGGGGAGTGTAATGTGTGTGTGCGGCTGGGATGAGTGTGTGTGGGGAGTGTAATGTGTGTGTGCGGCTGGGATGAGTTTGTGTGGGGAGTGTAATGTGTGTGTGCGGCTGGGATGAGTGTGTGTGGGGAGTGTAATGTGTGTGTGCGGCTGGGATGAGTGTGTGTGGGGAGTGTAATGTGTGTGTGGCTGGGATGAGTGTGTGTGGGGAGTGTAATGTGTGTGTGCGGCTGGGTTGAGTGTGTGTGGGGAGTGTAATGTGTGTGTGCGGCTGGGATGAGTGTGTGTGGGGAGTGTAATGTGTACCTGCGGCTGGGATGAGTGTGTGTGGGGAGTGCAGTGTGTGTGGGGTGTGTAATGTGTACCTGCGGCTGGGATGAGTGTGTGTGAGGAGTGTAATGTGTGTGTGCGGCTGGGATGTGTGTGTGTGGGGAATGCAGTGTGTGGGGAGTGCAGTGTGTGTGGGGAGTGTAATGTGTACCTGCGGCTGGGATGAGTGTGTGTGGGGAGTGTAATGTGTGTGTGCGGCTGGGATGAGTGTGTGTGGGGAGTGTAATGTGTGTGTGTGGCTGGGATGAGTGTGTGTGGGGAGTGTAATGTGTGTGTGTGGCTGGGATGAGTGTGCGTGGGGAGTGTAATGTGTACCTGCGGCTGGGATGAGTGTGTGTGGGGAGTGTAATGTGTGTGTGCGGCTGGGATGAGTGTGTGTGAGGAGTGTAATGTGTGTGTGCGGCTGGGATGAGTGTGTGTGGGGAGTGTAATGTGTGTGTGCGGCTGGGATGAGTGTGTGTGGGGAGTGTAATGTGTGTGTGTGGCTGGGATGAGTGTGTGTGGGGAGTGTAATGTGTGTGAGGAGTGCAGTGTGTGTGGGGAGTGCAGTGTGTGTGGGGAGTGCAGTGTGTGCGGCTGGGATGATTGTGTGTGGGGAGTGTAATGTGTGTGTGCGGCTGGGATGAGTGTGTGTGGGGAGTGTAGTGTGTGTGTGCGGCTGGGATGAGTGTGCGTGGGGAGTGCAGTGTGTGCGGGGAGTGCAGTGTGTGGGGAGTGTAATGTGTACCTGCGGCTGGGATGAGTGTGTGTGGGGAGTGTAATGTGTGTGTGCGGCTGGGATGAGTGTGTGTGGGGAGTGTAATGTGTGTGTGCGGCTGGGATGAGTGTGTGTGGGGAGTGTAATGTGTGTGTGCGGCTGGGATGAGTGTGTGTGGGGAGTGTAATGTGTGTGTGCGGCTGGGATGAGTGTGTGTGGGGAGTGTAATGTGTGTGTGCGGCTGGGTTGAGTGTGTGTGGGGAGTGTAATGTGTGTGTGCGGCTGGGATGAGTGTGTGTGGGGAGTGTAATGTGTACCTGCGGCTGGGATGAGTGTGTGTGGGGAATGCAGTGTGTGGGGAGTGCAGTGTGTGTGGGGAGTGTAATGTGTACCTGCGGCTGGGATGAGTGTGTGTGGGGAGTGTAATGTGTGTGTGCAGCTGGGATGAGTGTGTGTGGGGAGTGTAATGTGTGTGTGGCTGGGATGAGTGTGTGTGGGGAGTGTAATGTGTGTGTGCGGCTGGGTTGAGTGTGTGTGGGGAGTGTAATGTGTGTGTGTGGCTGGGGTGAGTGTGTGTGGGGAGTGGAATGTGTGTGTGCGGCTGGGATGAGTGTGTGTGGGGAGTGTAATGTGTGTGTGGCTGGGATGAGTGTGTGTGGGGAGTGTAATGTGTGTGTGTGGCTGGGATGAGTGTGTGTGGGGAGTGCAGTGTGTGTGTGGGGCTGGGGTGAGTGTGTGTGGGGAGTGTAATGTGTGTGTGCGGCTGGGATGAGTGTGTGTGGGGAGTGTAATGTGTGTGTGCGGCTGGGATGAGTGTGTGTGGGGAGTGTAATGTGTGTGTGTGGCTGGGATGAGTGTGTGTGGGGAGTGTAATGTGTGTGTGCGGCTGGGATGGTGTGTGTGGGGAGTGTAATGTGTGTGTGCGGCTGGGATGAGTGTTTGTGGGGAGTGTAATGTGTGTGTGCGGCTGGGATGAGTGTGTGTGGGGAGTGTAATGTGTGTGTGCGGCTGGGATGAGTGTGTGTGGGGAGTGTAATGTGTGTGTGGGGCTGGGATGAGTGTGTGTGGGGAGTGTAATGTGTGTGTGCGGCTGGGATGAGTGTGTGTGGGGAGTGTAATGTTTGTGTGCGGCTGGGATGAGTGTGTGTGGGGAGTGTAATGTGTGTGTGGGGCTGGGATGAGTGTGTGTGGGGAGTGTAATGTGTGTGTGCGGCTGGGATGAGTGTGTGTGGGGAGTGTAATGTTTGTGTGCGGCTGGGATGAGTGTGTGTGGGGAGTGTAATGTGTGTGTGCGGCTGGGATGAGTGTGTGTGGGGAGTGTAATGTGTGTGTGGGGCTGGGATGAGTGTGTGTGGGGAGTGTAATGTGTGTGTGGGGCTGGGATGAGTGTGTGTGGGGAGTGTAATGTGTGTGTGCGGCTGGGATGAGTGTGTGGGGAGTGTAATGTGTGTGTGCGGCTGGGATGAGTGTGTGTGGGGAGTGTAATGTGTGTGTGCGGCTGGGATGAGTGTGTGTGGGGAGTGTAATGTGTGTGTGCGGCTGGGGTGAGTGTGTGTGGGGAGTGTAATGTGTGTGTGGGGCTAGGATGAGTGTGTGTGGGGAGTGTAATCTGTACCTGCGGCTGCAGCCTGTCAGACTCCCGAGTGTCGATCCCGGACCCGGCGAATCCGGCACCGTTTCCCATGGGAACCGATTGTGTTCCCCGTGGCCCCGGTGCTGCCCCTCCACAGTCGCTGAGTGGGTCCCGGTTCGGCGACAGTTTCGCTGTGGTGGAAATCCACAAATCCTGCGCCGGCATCAACACTTCGTCTCAGGAATGAAGAATCGGGCCGAATTTGTTTCTTAAAGGATTAATGTGTGACTCTGATCGCTGTTCCTGGAAAAAGGAACCTTTTTACAGCAAAGGTCATGAAGCAGTTTAAAAGAAGCTGGAAACCACGACCTTGCTGGACTGTTTCCAAGAGGGTCAAATGTAGAAACCTAACCAGAAAAACAGTGGGGCCGGATTGTGCGATTATCAGGCTACGGGTGTGGGAACGGTGGCGTTTTTGACTGCAAATTTGGCGCAAAACAACCACCGATGCCCCGTTTGGTACGGAGCACACAGCTCCAACTGCTGATACGGCCGGAGAATTGCTGGGTCGGTGGCTGCGCGGATGGCGATGTCCCGCAGCGGTTGCCCCGTGCAGCAAGGCGGCGGCCGAGCATGGAGCTGGCCTGAAAAATAGTGCCCCCCTTTGTCTGGCTCTCGACTCCCGGACCACCCCCTAACAGTGCCCCCAGTCCCTGCCAAAGCCACTCCTGCCCGCGGATCGGCTCCCCACCCCCGGCTGTAGCGGTGCTGGACTGAGTCCGCAGCTGCCACACCGACAAATGGCAGCACACGTGACTGACGCCGTGGGAAACTCAGCAACGTGCTGAGGCCGTTGCTACGCCGCCCAGCGTGCTCTCCGAGTACGCCGCTATGGTGGGGGCGGGGCATCGCGAAACAGCGCGGCCCCCCATTCCGTCGCAAACGTTGACTCTCCGGCCAATTACCGAACGGGATTTCAGTGTCAGCGACCGGAAGGTCCCGCCCCTGTGGGTTCGGTTCTGCTTTGAGAATAAAAGGAACAACGTTTTGTGAAAAGACAGCTGCCTTTTTGCAGGTCAGGCCCAGCCCACAAGGTGGCAGTCAATAGAAGCTGCTGATAAGCTTTTTTTCCCAATTCTTTCTTTCCAATTAAGGGGCAGTTTAGTGTGGCCAATCCACCTACCCTGCACATCTTTGTGTTGTGAGGGTGAGACCCACGCAGACATGGGGAGAATGTGCAAACTCCACACGGACAGTGACCCCGGATTGAACCTGGGTCCTCGGCACGTGAGGTAGCAGTGCTAACCACTGTGCCACCGTAGCTGCTTTTAAGTTATTCCATGTGGTACGATTGAAAATTTGCAAATGTTCCTCAAACCCACTGAGAAGCAGAGCAAGATCAATGATTTTTTCGCAGATCAGCACCGAGAGAAGAATTGTATAACCCAGACACCATTCCAAGGATTCCACCGTCTGTGTGGAGTCTGCACGTCCTCCCCGTGTCTGCGTGGGTTTCCTCCGGGTGCTCCGGTTTCCTCCCACAGTCCAAAGATGTGCAGGTTAGGTGGATTGGCCATGATAAATTGCTCTTAGTGTCCAAAAAGGTTAGGTGGGGTTACTGGGTTACGGGGATCGGGTGGATGTGTGGGCTTAGGGTGCTCTTTCCAACGGCAGACTTGATGGTCGAATGGCCTCCTTGTGCATTGTAAATTCTATGATTCTATGTTCTTTCCTTTCTCCTTGAACCATTGACTTTTAACCATTGGCGGAATTTCTCTATTTTACTTTTTTTGGGGTGTGTTTGTGCCTCGAAAGAGGAATGACTATACTTTCATATTTCATATTGGATGTTAATCAGCTCTGCCTTTGAATTTCATAGAATTTACAGCGCAGAAAGAGGCCATTCGGCCCATCGAGTCTGCACCGGCTCTTGGAAAGAGCACCCTACCCAAGGTCAACACCCCCACCCTATCCCCATAACCCAGTAACCCCACCCAACACTAAGGGCAATTTTGGACACTCAGGGCAATTTATCATGGCCAATCCACCTAACCCCCACATCTTTGGACTGTGGGAGGAAACCGGAGCACCCGGAGGAAACCCACGCAGACACGGGGAGGACGTGCAGACTCCGCACAGACAGTGACCCAAGCCGGAATAGAACCTGGGACCCTGGAGCTGTGAAGCAATTGCGCTATCCACAATGCTACCGTGCTGCCCCAATTTGACAAGATTGGTTTAATAATATTGTTTATTGAAAGAAGCCTGGTTAAAGTCTCCTTTATTTCTGGTAACAGGACTGAAAGTAAACGTTTGGCCAATTTGGCGAGCAAATCAAATTTTTTAACGAATGTTGCGATCAGTGGTGAGAATAGAGAAATCAGTTGTTTTTTTATGTCAACCACATTGCTGTGGGTCTGGAGTCACGTGTAGGCCAGACCGGGTGAGGACGGCAGATTTCCTTCCCTAAGGGACATTAGTGAACCAGATGGGCTTTTACGACAATCGACAATGTTTTCATGGTCATCTTTAGACTTTTAATTTCAGATTTTTATTGAATTCAAAGTTCACCGTCTGCTATGGTGGGATTTGAACCGGGGACCCCAGAACATTACCCTGGGTCTCTGGATTACTAGTTCAGTGACAATGCCACAACACCGCCTCCCCTTAATTGATATGTTCTGACTAGCAGTGAAAGCAGGTTCAATAATAACTTTCAAAAAAGATTTGGGTAAATATTTGAATGCAAAGTTTTGTAGGGCTTTGGGGAAAGATTGGGGAGACCAATTGGACAGTTCTTTCAGAGGGTTAGCCCCAATACAATCAGCTGAGTGGCCTCGTGTAAGATTCTAGAAATCATGACGCAGTGACAATCCTCAGTCTGTCTTCCTCACTGCGGAATGCGGTTTCGTTCTGTTCTGCTGCCCTCTGCTATGATGCATATGAAGCCCAGACACGTTTTTATTGCTAAAAGTAATCGTGAAACGTTTGAATTGTTGTAAAAATCTTCACTCGTCCTCCAGGGAAGAAAACCAACCATCTTGTGGCTGTGGTTGTGAGTGAGTTGCTCCCTCATAGCCAATGTTGCTGTTTACATTTGTGAGTTATGAGTGAAGATGTAAAGCAGACAGAATGCACTGCGTCAGGTTATTAGAGCTGCCATTTCATCCTTTGTTGAGGACAGCTGACAGATACATTACATCGGCAGGGAATTCAAACCGAGCTGGTCTGAATCTACAAATCTGAACTGATTTTTCACACCCTATTGATCTGCACCAGTAAACACACAGCTCCTGCAATACCGATCAATCCATAGCTTTTCTACATTGTCAAAGCCCATCCCATCTGATCAGTGTGCCAGTTGGCTTGGAGTACAAGCTACGACTCATGTGTATGAGCTAACAGTTCTCAGTTTACAAGCCAGAAAGTGTGAGGGATCCAGAAAGACAATGCGGAGGTGTTAACCCGTTCACAGGCAGGGAGCATTCCTGCTCTATCTCACACAGCAGCAACTGAGGTGTCCAGCTTACTCAGGAATCGTCTGATCACTTCTCATTTGGCTAATAGCAATTTACATAATTATAACTAGATATTCAACAAATAGTTTTAATTGATATGTTTCTGATAATGATGCCAAAGGCCTGAATCCAACGACTCTGAGGAACAAAGGGTTTAATCCATTGTGTCCTCTTCATGTGGTAGGTTTGAAACTGGGAGGCATTAAGCTCGGCTGGAAGAAGTGGTGATAGTGACAGCTAAAGGTCGGCATTTTCAGCGAGAATACTAACCGGACACAAAAGAAAATATTTTCTGAGGGAATGTGACCAATCAGAGGTGGATAGAAACATGAACTGATATTGACCCTGGGGTGCTCCAGCTAACAGGGGGTTCACTGGTCCAGTGTCTGAACTTGATTCTTCTCCTGATACTTGCCTTCACCAAATGCTCATCACTCATCGGGTGAACAAACACCTTTACACTCACTCACGCAGGAAGAGAGGACACAGAACAAGGGAGAGAGAGAGGGAGGGAGAACTGGCTGTGGTACCGCGCCTCTTTCCTGCTTCACAAGGACAGGGGAAGCTCTGGGGCTCAGTCAGATTTCACATACCTGTCACAGTGTGGCCAATATCTCAGTCCCAGAGAGACAGGTGACCCACAGGAAGAGTGATAACAGCAGCGACACCATCAGCCAAGTTTGAAGTTGGAATTTCTTAGACCGTAAACCCCAGTAAACACTGTCACAGAGCAAAATCCCGACAGCTGCTGGGAACCTCCTGCTCATTTGCATCAGCCTTCCCGTGGTGGATGGAGGATTCAGGGAGAGAAGGAAGCATTTGGGGACATCAGTCAATGAGGGGGAGGGTGGAGGGGGTGGAGAATGAGGGTGGAAGGGGTGGAAGGGGTGGAGGGGAGTGGGGTTAGGGGGTGGAGGGGGAGTGGAGTGGGGGTGGAGGGGGAGTGGAGTGGGGGTGGAGGGGGAGTGGAGGGGGGGTGGAGGGGGGGTGGAGGGGGGGTGGAGGGGGAGTGGAGGGGGAGTGGAATGGGGGTGGAGGGGGAGTGGAGTGGGGGTGGAGGGGGAGTGGAGTGGGGGTGGAGGGGAGTGGAGTGGGGGTGGAGGGGGTGGAGGGGGGTGGAGGGGAGTGGAGTGGGGGTGGAGGGGAGTGGAGGGGGTGGAGGGGGGGTGGAGGGAGGTGGAGGGGGAGTGGAGGGGGAGTGGAATGGGGGTGGAGGGGGAGTGGAGTGGGGGTGGAGGGGGAGTGGAGTGGGGGTGGAGGGGGAGTGGAGTGGGAGTGGAGGGGGAGTGGAGTGGGGGTGGAGGGGGAGTGGAGTGGGGGTGGAGGGGAGTGGAGTGGGGGTGGAGGGGAGTGGAGGGGGTGGAGGGGGGGTGGAGGGAGGTGGAGGGGGGTGGAGGGAGGTGGAGGGGGGTGGAGGGAGGTGGAGGGGGGTGGAGGGAGGTGGAGGGGGGTGGGGGGAGTGGAGTGGGGGTGGAGGGGAGTGGAGTGGGGGTGGAGGGGAGTGGAGTGGGGGTGGAGGGGGTGGAGGGGGGTGGAGGGGAGTGGAGTGGGGGTGGAGGGGAGTGGAGGGGGGTGGGGGGGGGTGGAGGGGGGTGGGTGGAGTGGGGGTGGAGGGGAGTGGAGTGGGGGTGGAGGGGAGTGGAGTGGGGGTGGAGGGGAGTGGAGTGGGGGTGGAGGGGAGTGGAGGGGGTGGAGGGGGGTGGAGGGGGGTGGGGGGAGGGGGTGGAGGGGGGAATGACATTGACAACAACTGAAAACACCTTCACACCAGAACCCAACAGGCCTTCCCGAACATCCCTGCAGCCTGCGTCCCTTTGCTGGGTCAGAGGGTTGACTGGGTGAGGAAAGCTGTGGGGAAGAGGATTGGGATCATTGAGGATGGGATGTGGGGGACAGAGTGGGAGCAGACAGATTTCTCTCCTCATTTCCTTCATCCATTCACTGAAACCATACTTTGATTGATGGAAAACTCATGAAGCAACCAGACCCCACGGCCCAATTGTAACTCCAAATTCATCCCCAGTTCCTATTCTGCAAACGCATTGTCTGTTACTCATCCCCAAAGGCCATTAATTAAAACCAGATCCAATTAAACTGCAGGTGAAAATGTGCCATTTCCGCTCATTCCCCTGTCTCAGCTGTGAGAGTTTAGACCTCAGTCTGAGCCAAACTTCCTTCTCCAATCTGCTACTCCAAACAATCTGCCTTTCATTATTAAATTTCATCAGCTGGGTCTCTCTCTTTCCTGCAATCTGAGCGTCTCAGACACAGGACACAAATCCGTCAGCAACTCGCTACTCTCCAAAATGCAGAAACCCACCTCTTCAAAACAGGGCAAGGTGAAAACTGTCAATCTGAACACAGCTCAGGACAGAAACACAACCTGAACACAACCCAGGACAGAACGCAACCTGAACACAGCTCAGGACAGAAACACAACCTGAACACAGCCCAGGACAGAAACACAACCTGAACACAGCCTGGGACAGAAACGCAACCTGAACACAGCCCAGGACAGAAACACAACCTGAACACAGCCCAGGACAGAAACACAACCTGAACACAGCCCAGGACAGAAACACAACCTGAACACAGCCCAGGACAGAAACACAACCTGAACACAGCCTGGGACAGAAACGCAACCTGAACACAGCCTGGGACAGAAACGCAACCTGAACACAGCCCAGGACAGAAACACAACCTGAACACAGCCCAGGATAGAAACACAACCTGAACACAGCCTGGGACAGAAACGCAACCTGAACACAGCCCAGGACAGAAACACAACCTGAACACAGCCCAGGACAGAAACACAACCTGAACACAGCCTGGGACAGAAACGCAACCTGAACACAGCCCAGGACAGAAACACAACCTGAACACAGCCCAGGGCAGAAACACAACCTGAACACAGCCCAGGATAGAAACACAACCTGAACACAGCCCGGGACAGAAACACAACCTGAACACAGCCCAGGGCAGAAACAAAACCTGAACACAGCCCAGGGCAGAAACAAAACCTGAACACAGCCCAGGGCAGAAACAAAACCTGAACACAGCCCGGGACAGAAACAAAACCTGAACACAGCCCAGGACAGAAACACAACCTGAACACAGCCTGGGACAGAAACACAACCTGAACACAGCCCAGGACAGAAACACAACCTGAATACAGCCCAGGACAAATTCACACTGTGAACACAGCCCAGGACAGAAAAAACAATCTGAACACAGCCCAGGGAAAAGAAACACAACCTGAACACAGCCCAGGACAAAAACACAAACTGAACACTGAGCGCAGGACAAAAACACAACCGGATCACAGCCCAGAACAAAAACGCAACTGGAACACAGCTCAGGACAGAAACACAACCGGAACACAGCCAAGGGAAAAAACCACAACCTGAACACAGCCCAGGACAAAAACACAACCTAACCACTGAGCACAGGACATAAAACACAACCTGAACATAGCCCAGGACAAAAACACAACCTGGACACTGAGCCCAGGACAAAAACACAACCGGATCACAGCCCAGGACAGAGGTTTGCACTGGGGTTCTGCTTTGCTGCATTGGAGTGCAACTGGAGTTTGGTGAAACATGGAGTTATGTGAAATCTGGAGAAGGAGATCAATCCCTTCTTTCTTTTCATTGGTGAGTATTTCTGCTCTTTAAAATAAAAGGCCTTAGGAAATTTTCAGCATAAGGTGAAAGAGGGACTTTAAGAAACTCTTACAGTACAGAGCACCGGACGTCAGAGATAGAGCGACTCCGGTGAGGAGCAGCTGATGAGAGCAGTGGGGAAACTTTAAAAGGAGCAACCGAACGAACCCTCACTCAATCCAGAGGGGCAACGGGGTGAACCCTCACTCAATCCAGAGGCGGAGCTCCTGATGTAAAGTAAGGATTCAAAAGCGATGTGGAGCAAGTGGTAGCTGCTGACTGGGTGAGAACCGATGGTGAGTATTTATACAACTATTATTGCTTATCATTTGTAAAGTCTTAATTTTGTGGTTTATAGTTTGTAAGGGCTATATTCTGTACCTACAAGATCAAGGGAAGAAGGGTCCTACCGTATTTGGTATTATTTGATTTTAAGAGTCCTTTAAAGGTTTAATCGAAAGGGATAAATCATGGAAGGTGAGCTCAAAACCACGGTTTGTTCCTCCTGCTCTATGTGGGAAGCTGGGCACAGGGCCAGCATGTGTGCATGTAGTGTCTCCAGTTACAGCTCCTGGAAGCTTGGGTTTCAGAGCTGGAGCGGCGGATGGGGACATTGTGGGGCATCCGCGGGTCGAAGAGCATCGTGGATAGCATATATAGAGAGGTGGTCACACCTCAGGCTCAGACTCCGCAGGCAGGAAGGGACTGGGTGACCACCAGACCGAGCAAGAGAGCGAGGCAGGTAGTGCAGGAATCTCCTGTGGCCATTCCCCTGCAGAACAGATATACTGTTTTGGATACATTGAGGGGAATGACCTCTCAGGGGAAAGCAGCAACAGCCAAACTCGTGGCACCACGGTTGGTTCTGCTGCAGAGGGGAGGAGTAATAAGTGTGGTAATAGTTACAAGGGATTCAATTGTAAGGGGGATAGATAGACATTTCTGTGGCTGCAAATGAGACTCCAGGATGGTGTGTTGCCTCCCTGGTGCTAGGGTCAAGGATGTCTCGGAGCGGCTGCATGACATTCTGGAGGGGGAGGGTGAACAGCCAGTGCCCGTGGTACACATCGGCACAAACGACATTGGGAACAAAGGGATGAGGTCCTGAAAGCAGAATATAGGGAGCTAGGAAGGAAGTTGAGAAGTCGGATCTGAAAGTCAGTAATCTCAGGATTACTGCCAGTGCCACGTGCTAGTCAGAATAGAAATAGCGGGATAAATCGGGATGAATACGTCGTTGGAAATATGATGCAAGGGGTAGGGTTTCAGATCCCTCGCAACTTATTTTTTAATAAATTCAGAAGACCCAATTTATTTTTTCCAATTAAGGGGAATTTAGCGTGGCCAATCCACCTACCCTGCACATCTTTGGGTTGTGGGGGTGAGACCCACGCAGACACGGGGAGAATGTGCAAACTCCACACGGACAGTGACCCAGAGCCGGGGTCGAACCCGGGTCCTCGGTGCAATGAGGTAGCAGTGCTAACTACTGTGCTACCGTGCAGCCCCTTAATACTGAGATGAGGAGTAATTTCTTCTCTCAGAGGGTTGTGAGTCATAGAAACCCGTTGCCACAGAGAGCTGTGGGGACAGAGTCCTTGTGTGTATTTAAGGCTGAGATAGATTCTTGATCAGTAGAGGATCAGTGGCTGGCACAGTGGTTAATGGGCGGCACAGTTAATGGTTAGCACTGCTGCCTCACAGCTCCAGGGACCCGGGTTCGATTCCCCGCTGGGTCACTGTCTGTGTGGAGTCTGCACATCCTCCCCGTGTGTGCGTGGGTTTCCTCCGGGTGCTCCGGTTTCCTCCCACAGTCCAAAGATGTGCAGGTTCGGTGGATTGGCCGTGATAAATTGCCCTTAGTGTCCAAAGGTGGGGTTACTGGGTTAGGGTGGGGTCTGGGCCTAGGTAGGGTGCTCCTTCGGGGCGAATGGCCTCCTTCTGCATTGTAGGCAATGTAGGAAAGGATTCAAGGGGCACAGGGGAAGGGCAGGAACATGGATGTGAGAAATGTTGCATCAGCCATGATCCTCTTGAATGGTGGAGCAGGCTCAAGGGGCCGAATGGCCTCCTCCTGTTATTATTTCTAATGGTCTTATGGGAGGGAGGAGGGCAGTGGGGAGGTGGGGTAAGAGAGGCAGGAGGGCCAGAGGAAACAAAACGAGGAAGGCGAGGGACGGGGGAGGTGAGGGAAGGGGAGGTGAGGGAAGGGGAGGTGAGGGAAGGGGGGAGGTGAGGGAGGTGAGAGAAAAGGGAGGGGAGGGAAGGGGTAGGTGAGGGGAGGAGGGGTACGGTGAGGGAAGATGAAGGAAGGGGGGGTGAGGGGAGGAGGGGGAAGGGGAGGGAAGGGGAGGTGGGGGAAGGGGAGGTGGGGAAGGTGGGGGAAGGGGAGGTGGGGGAAGGGGAGGTGAGGGAAGGGAAGGTGAGGGAAGGGGAGGTGTGGGAAGGGGAGGGAAGGGGAGGTGTGGGAAGGGGAGGTGGGGGAAGTGGTGGTAAGGGAAGGGGAGGTGGGGGAAAGGGAGGTGGGGGAAGGGGAGGTGGGGGAAGGGGATGTGGGAGAAAGGGAGGTGGGGGAAGGGGTGGTGAGGGAAGGGAAGGTGAGGGAAGGGGAGGTGGGGGAAGGGGAGGTAGGGGAGGTGGGGGAATGGGAGGTGGGGGAAGTGGTGGTGAGGGAAGGGGAGGTGGGGGAAAGGGAGGTGGGGGAAGGGGAGGTGGGGGAAGGGGAGGTGGGGGAAGGGGATGTGGGAGAAAGGGAGGTGGGGGAAGGGGTGGTGAGGGAAGGGAAGTGAGGGAAGGGGAGGTGGGGGAAGGGGAGGTAGGGGAAGGGGAGGTGGGGGAAGGGGAGATGAGGGAAGGGGAGGTGGGGGAAGGGGAGATGAGGGAAGGGAAGGTGTGGGAAGGGGAGGTGGGGGAAGGGGAGGTGAGGGAAGGGGAGGTGGGGGAAGGGGAGGTGAGGGGAGATGGGGGAAGGGGAGGTGGGGGAAGGGGAGGTGGGGGAAGGGAAGGTGAGGGAAGGGGAGGTGGGGGAAGGGGAGGTAGGGGAAGGGGTAGTGGGGGAAGGGGAGATGAGGGAAGGGGAGGTGAGGGAAGGGGAGGTGGGGGAAAGGGAGGTGAGGGAAGGGGAAGTGAGGGAAGAGGAGGTGAGGGAAGGGAAGGTGAGGGGAGATGGGGGATGGGGAGGTAGGGGAAGGGGAGGTGGGGGAAGGGGAGGTGGGGGAAGGGGAGGTGGGGGAAGGGGAGGTGGGGGAAGGGGAGGTGGGGGAAGGGGAGGTGAGGGAAGGGGAGGTGAGGGAAGGGGAGGTGAGGGAAGGGGAGGTGAGGGTAGGGGAGGTGGGGGAAGGGGAGGTGGGGGAAGGGGAGATGGGGGAAGGGGAGGTGAGGGGAGATGGGGAAGCGGAGGTGAGGGAAGGGGAGGTGGGGGAAGGGGAGGTGAGGGAAGGGGAGGTGGGGGAAGGGGAGGGGAGGTGAGGGGAGCTGGGGGAAGCGGAGGTGAGGGAAGGGGAGGTGAGGGTAGGGGAGGTGGGGGAAGGGGAGGTGGGGGAAGGGAAGGTGAGGGGAAGGGGATGTGGGGGAAGGGGAGGTGGGGGAAGGGGAGGTGGGGGAAGGGGAGGTGGGGGAAGGGGAGGTGGGGGAAGGGAAGGTGAGGGGAAGGGGATGTGGGGGAAGGGGATGTGGGGGAAGGGGAGGTGGGGGAAGGGGAGGTGGGGGAAGGGGAGGTGGGGGAAGAGGGAGGAAGTAAAAGCTGTTCTCAGTAAAATTGACCTTGAAGTGTTGTAAAAACACAGCCAGCAAATGATGTCCTGGTAGGACGGTAACCCTGATGGTCCAGCACCGGCTGTACGCTGATGTTGGCTCAGGAGATTCTCCATCAATTCATGAATATGGAGGAAATTAGACATTGCAACAAGACCTGGGCGATATATCCCAGCATTGCCAGTGACACAGACCTGGGTGATATATCCCAGCATTGCCAGTGACACAGACCTGGGCAATATATCCCAGCATTGCCAGTGACACAGGCCTGGCGATATATCCCAGCATTGCCAGCGACACAGACCTGGGCCATATATCCCAGCATTGCCAACGACACAGATCTGGCGATATATCCCAGCATTGCCAGTGACACAGACCTGGGCAATATATCCCAGCATTGCCAGCGACACAGACCTGGGTGATATATCCCAGCATTGCCAGCGACACAGACCTGGGCCATATATCCCAGCATTGCCAGTGACACAGACCTGGTGATATATCCCAGCATTGCCAGCGACACAGACCTGGGTGATATATCCCAGCACTGCCAGCGACATAGACCTGGCGATATTTCCCAGCATTGCCAGTGACACAGACCTGGGTGATATATCCCAGCATTGCCAGTGACACAGACCTGGGCCATATATCCCAGCATTGCCAGTGACACAGACCTGGCCATATATCCCAGCATTGCCAGCGACACAGACCTGGGCGATATATCCCAGCATTGCCAGTGACACAGACCTGGGTCATATATCCCAGCATTGCCAGCGACACAGACCTGGCGATATTTCCCAGCATTGCCAGTGACACAGACCTGGGTGATATATCCCAGCATTGCCAGTGACACAGACCTGGGCCATATATCCCAGCATTGCCAGTGACACAGACCTGGCCATATATCCCAGCATTGCCAGCGACACAGACCTGGGTGATATATCCCAGCATTGCCAGCGACACAGACCTGGGCGATATATCCCAGCATTGCCAGCGACACAGACCTGGGCGATATATCCCAGCATTGCCAGTGACACAGACCTGGGCGATATATCCCAGCATTGCCAGCGACACAGACCTGGCCATATATCCCAGCATTGCCAGCGACACAGACCTGGGTGATATATCCCAGCATTGCCAGCGACACAGACCTGGGTGATATATCCCAGCATTGCCAGCGACACAGACCTGGGTGATATATCCCAGCATTGCCAGCGACACAGACCTGGGCGATATATCCCAGCATTGCCAGCGACACAGACCTGGGAGATATATCCCAGCATTGCCAGCGACACAGACCTGGGCGATATATCCCAGCATTGCCAGCGACACAGACCTGGGCGATATATCCCAGCATTGCCAGCGACACAGACCTGGGAGATATATCCCAGCATTGCCAGCGACACAGACCTGGGCGATATATCCCAGCATTGCCAGTGACACAGACCTGGCGATATATCCCAGCATTGCCAGCGACATAGACCTGGGCGATATATCCCAGCATTGCCAGTGACACAGACCTGGCGATATATCCCAGCATTGCCAGTGACACAGACCTGGGCGATATATCCCAGCATTGCCAGCGACACAGACCTGGGTGATATATCCCAGCATTGCCAGTGACACAGACCTGGGCAATATATCGCAGCATTGCCAGCGACATAGACCTGGGCGATATATCCCAGCATTGCCAGCGACACAGACCTGGCGATATATCCCAGCATTGCCAGTGACACAGACCTGGGCGATATATCCCAGCATTGCCAGCGACATAGACCTGGGCGATATATCCCAGCATTGCCAGTGACACAGACCTGGGCGATATATCCCAGCATTGCCAGTGACACAGACCTGGGCGATATACCCCAGCATTGCCAGCGACACAGACCGGGCGATATAGCCCAGCATTGCCAGCGACACAGACCTGGCGATATATCCCAGCATTGCCAGTGACACAGACCTGGGCGATATACCCCAGCATTGCCAGCTACACAGACCTGGTTGATATAGCCCAGCATTGCCAGTGACACAGACCTGGCGATATATCCCAGCATTGCCAGCGACACAGACCTGGCGATATATCCCAGCATTACCAGTGACCCAGACCTGGGCGATATATCCCAGCATTGCCAGTGACACAGACCTGGGCCATATATCCCAGCATTGCCAGTGACACAAACCTGGGCGATATATCCCAGCATTGCCAGTGACACAGACCTGGGTGATATATCCCAGCATTGCCAGTGACACAGACCTGGGCCATATATCCCAGCATTGCCAGCGACACAGACCTGGCGATATATCCCAGCATTGCCAGCGACACAGACCTGGGTGATATATCCCAGCATTGCCAGTGACACAGACCTGGGCCATATATCCCAGCATTGCCAGTGACACAGACCTGGGCCATATATCCCAGCATTGCCAGCGACACAGACCTGGGCCATATATCCCAGCATTGCCAGCGACACAGACCTGGGTGATATATCCCAGCATTGCCAGCGACATAGACCTGGCGATATATCCCAGCATTGCCAGCGACACAGATCTGGGTGATATATCCCAGCATTGCCAGCGACATAGACCTGGCGATATATCCCAGCATTGCCAGCGACACAGACCTGGCGATATATCGCAGCATTGCCAGCGACACAGACCTGGCGATATATCCCAGCATTGCCAGCGACACAGACCTGGCGATATATCCCAGCATTGCCAGTGACAGAGACCTGGCGATGTATCCCAGCATTGCCAGCGACACAGACCTGGCGATATATCCCAGCATTGCCAGCGACACAGACCTGGGTGATATATCCCAGCATTGCCAGCGACAGAGACCTGG